>NC_077235.1:70237553-70293958 GCF_027887165.1 Monodelphis domestica
TCTGATAATGAAAAGAGGAAAATAATAATGGTGCCCACCTCCCAGAATTGTTATGAGGCTCAAATGATTGTGAAGTGCTTAATGAAGCAACTGACATATGGTAAGCATTATAGAAATTTTGGCTATTGTTATTATTGTTATTATTATTATTTTCATTGGATGTCATTTCTCCATACTTGACAACTCTAAGGTGATTTTAGAAATGATTAATATAAAAATGTCAAAGGTTATAAGATTAATGATTTCTAGATAGGATGATTTGGAAATCCATTGGTTGAATAGATGTCATCTGACTGGTAATAAGTTTTAAATACATGATATTATTGTATTTTTAAATTGTTTTATTTTGTTATATTTGAAAAATCACTGTAACAGAAATATTGTTAACAATAACCTTTTTCATCTGGATGCTGTTAGATTAAGAATTGAGTTTTTAAAGAACAGCTAAAATAAGATATTGAATATAAATACTTAATAGAGTATATTTTTAAAACATAATCATAAGTTTGCTACATTTAAAAAAGTTTTCATTGGAAAATTTTGGGCTATCATTTATGAAAATTGTAAAAATGTATAAGGTGCTTTAAAGACATAATTTCAATATATTAATATGAGTCAACTATTGCTATATTTGCTGCAGTATCAAAATGTGGTGAGTTTTAATTTATAAGCATGAGACTGAACTCTACCTTGCTCTCTAGGCCACCCTAACCACGCACTCCCATTCTACCTTTTTCTAGTAGAAAAAGGGAAATACATTGGAAACCCTGACATTCCACCTGTTAGGATTCCAGCTATGATCTAGACATGAGAAGGTACCAGGCTGTCTCAGGGTTGTTATAGTAATAACAGATTTGGTTGAAACTATAGCCAATATAGCTGTGGGAAAAGAGCTCCCATACTGGGAGGTCCTCCTTAACTCCCATCATACATTAGTATTTTTGAGGTTGCATTATGATTAACTTGAGCTCTCACTTCTGCTTCAGCCAAATGTGGCTACCATGACTGTTACCCAACGCAGTGCTTTGAATTTTGCCACCTTTTTGCTGAGATCCCTTAAGGAAGTAGCTAACTCTCAGAATTGTATTGCTCTGATGGATGCTATCCTAACCCCCGGACTAGGCTTCGCTGAGACTCCACTCCCTGAAGCAGAGCTTTCCCTTTACACTGATGGATTGGGCCTCCTAAATGAGGCAGGGGGATTGGTGTCAAATTATGCTGTCACCAGAAGCAGCACTTTGCCCCAAGCTACCTGGCTAAGCAGAGCTGGAAGTAGTTGCCAGAGTCTGTGAATTAGACTCAAGCCCTAAGTTATGATTAGGAAAATTTTGCTATTTATTTGAGGTACAAATTCTTGGGAACTATAATTAACTGTTGTTTTGAGTTTGGATTACGGGGATACTTGTGCGAAGTGTCAAAAAGCCAATGGTAGACAATGGCATGTGCTGCTGAAGTCTGAGAAATATTGCAGGTGGATGTCTGGGTATTTGTTCCTGGGAAAAGGTAGGTTTGGGGATGACTTTAGCATAGACTGAGGTAGGATCCTCTTGATTCAGTTTCCCCATTGTTCTAGTTATTTTCTGAACAGGATGTTTCTCCATATGGTTAATCCTGAGCCTTGATTTTGATACCCGGTGATATGATTGGCTGTCAGATACGACTCATGCCCAGAACCAAACAAAGCTATGGGTGTTTCCCTCTGTTATGATATATGACATTGTCATAACTATGTCCTTCCTTTCACTTTCAGAGCAAATTTCTATAATCAAGGCAGAAAGGTGGTAGAAGTTTTTAAGTACAATATTAAACCTATTATGTTAATACCGGAGCATCTCTGATTTACTATAATAGGATGCAAGTATTAAAAACCTTAGAATTTTAATCCATTGTGAAATAATATGGGGATGAGATTCTCCTAAAGGGAAACAGAGGAAGTACTAACACAAAGTAAAGTTTTCTTTACTGAATAAAGTAAGACAAAGTAAAAGTTTTCTTATTAAACGGAATAATAAATTCCAGAAAGCAACAAAATATATATATATATATATATATATATACACACATATATTTGCATATAATTGGCTTCCAAACATATCTAGTATAGAAATTCTGGCTTTGAGTGTGCTTTAGTAATAAGTTCTCAAAATTCTATTAAATATTTACATATCAAATTGTATTGATAATTCTAAAGAAAGTGAAATCATTTCCCCCAAATACTCTAAAAGTGCTTGTTATTAAAAGCCAGAAGAGTTCATTTTACAAATTAGGCCCTCCTATTTTTTTTTAAGATTCTTATGTCAAGTACAAGGTTTAGGTAAAAATATAAATAGCAAGTGGTATTCAAAACCTAAATTCTCCAAAGTTTCAGGGTTAGAGAAACGCATTTAAGAGATTGTACTAAATTGTATCAAGTATTGTTACTAGCACATTTTAATCTATGAACCTCTACAAGCGATTTGGAACCAGAGGAGCAAAGCCCCCTTCAAAACTATCCTGAAAGTGAAGCCAATTCCAGAATACTCAAGAGAAAATACTCAGGAACCAGCCATGGACCATCTGGGACTCAAAATGTCAAATATTCAAAACTGATTAAATGTGGAGAATGGGTACTAGGATGCAAGGAGACTGGATGTTAGTATCGATGATCATTATTATATTGCTTTGACTTTTTGTTTCATGGTGTTTATGTTTATGATATTTCTTGGTTACCTTTGTGACATGTAAATCTATCTCAAAATTAGTCTGTTGTGAGCCCCCTAAAGAGTTTAATCTGTAACTTGACATGCTAAGAAGAAGAGCCCCCATGCTGAGTGCCTTTTTTCTTTTCCCTCAATGGAAGAAGGAGCTCTTTGGGTCCCTTCCCCTTCACCAAAATGGGGGAATGTCAAGACCTCAAAATTTACCCCTTGTTTATGCCTCTTACTTTTCTGAGTTGTTCCCAGGCCTAGACCTGGTATGGTAGTCCGAGTTCTGAAGCCCCTGGACTCTGCTGACCTTGGTTTAGAGACCATCTGTGTGAAGTTCCACCCTACGATCCAGTCCTCTACTGATGTGATTGGCCACTACATCAATGGGGAGTGACCCAAAGGCATCCAGGAGACAGAAGAGACCTTCAAGGTGGGGGCCAGCATTACTGGCATCAGGGAACTGGTCCTAGACTAATTCCCTCCTCCTGCAGAGCCCCCCACCCCCAACAAGGCCTGCAGTATTACCTGAGTAGCCA
This sequence comes from Monodelphis domestica, assembly GCF_027887165.1. Classification (NCBI taxonomy): domain Eukaryota; kingdom Metazoa; phylum Chordata; class Mammalia; order Didelphimorphia; family Didelphidae; genus Monodelphis; species Monodelphis domestica. The sequence continues at coordinate 70,240,777 of NC_077235.1, forward strand.
GGATTTTGACACTCACCTACAGCAGCAAGAATCCAGCATCAAGCTCTGGAAGATCCTGATGGTCATCTTTGGCTTTGCTACCTGTGTCACTCTCTTCCTCATCCTTCAGAGGCAGTACCCACACCAGCGACAACAGCAGCCATTGAAACAGATGCTGGAGGAATTCCAGCTGCATGAAGCCGGGGTCCTGAGGACAACCACTGCTGAGGAGAGAGAGACCTTAAAAATTCCCATGCTGTGTGTCTGAGCAGCACTAAGTTGTGTCCTTGTCTGCTTGCGCAGTGAGTGTTATCAGGCCTTGTCTGAGCCAAAGATGTATCACATTTGCAGACAGGAGATTGTCCGGCCAGTTCCCTTATACAACAGCTAACTGTTCACAAATTTGGAGTTTATTGTGGAAATGGTTCTCCTTTTCAATGGATTTTACTGGTCCCTTTGAGAGACACTTTGGTGGTAGGGAGAGAGCAAAAACTTCCCAATCTGTTAAAAACAGCAGCAAAGATTGGACACATTAAGGCTTGAAGGATTTAGCTCTAAATCAAAAAGCAGGAGAGCCAAAGGTCCATCCAGTGGGTGGATGTAGCAAAGCCAACTGTATTTTTTTCTGCTGTTTTTCAAATAGCTGCTAAACATATTTCACCTCATCAAGACGTGCTCTGAAACTATATGAACACAACTACAAAACACTCTCCACACAATTAAAACTAGATCTAAACAATTGAAAAAACAAAGACTGCTCATGGGTAGGATGAGCTAACATAATAAAAATGACCATACTACCCAAACTTATTTACTTATTTAGTGCCATACCCATTGAACTTCCAAAAAACTATTACTGAAGTAGAAAAGACCATAACAAAGTTCATTTGGAAGAACAAAAGATCAAGGATATCCAGGGAAATAATGAAAAAAAAATATGAAGGAAGGAGGACTTGCAGTCCCAGATCTCAAACTATACTACAAAGCAGCGGTCATCAAAACAATATGGTACTGGCTAAGAGACAAAAAGGAGGATCCATGGAATAGACTTGGGGTAAATGACCTCAGTAAGATAGTCTATGACAAGCCCAAAGATCTCAGCTTTTGGGACCAAAACCCACTATTTAACAAAAACTGCTGGGAAAATTGGAAGACAGTATGGGAGAGATTAGGTTTGGATCAACACCTCACACCCTACACCAAGATAAACTCAGAATGAGTGAATGATGTGAATATAAAGAAGGAAACTATAAGCAAATTAGGTAGTAGTGGTAGTTTCTCGGTGACAGAGAATGACAACTGTCTTTGTGCATTATCATCTATTGATGTACCCTCATGTGACTTTGGAGTCCAAAAGCTGAGGCGCAGAGTTTGTGGCACATGGGGCATGGGACGCCAGTTGTTATGGGAGGTGCAGGTGTGTCCTGGTGTCGACGGCAAGACATTCACACACAGCAGCAAGACATCGATGTCGCTCATCTTCAAAGGTGGTGGCGGCATGGTTAATGGGTTCGCCAGCTGCTTCTGTCAGAGGCAACGAGTTCTAGTTGCTTTGGTGTGATGCCAGCCCACTTCAAGTTTGACTTTAGCTGATCCTTGTATCTTTTCTTTGGTTGGCCTTGTTTCCTGAGTCCAGCTGACAGTTCCCCATAGAATACCTGTCTTGGTATTTATTCGCTGTGGGTCCATGCGGATGACGTGTCCAGACCATCTTAGCTAGGTTTTGAGGACCATTACTCCAATGCTGGTGGAGTTGGCTCTGTCGAGGACTTCCTGATTGGTGATTCGGTCCTGCCATCAGATCCTCATGATTGACTGGAGAGAGCGTTGGTGGAATTGCTCCAGCTGCTTCATGTGCTTCCGGTACAGTGTCCATGCCTTGCAACCGTACAGGAGCGAGCTGAGGACCACTGCGTTATACACTTTGAGCTTCGTCGCAGTGCTTACACCTCTGTGTTGGAGGACTTTGGAGTGCAGCCACCCAAGTGCCTGGCTGGCCTTTTGGATCCTGGCATTAATCTCGTGGTCTAGGGACCCATTGTTGGCGATGGTGCTGCCCAGGTACTTGAAAGTGTTGACGTTAGAAAGCTGCGTGCCGTTGATTGTAATGCATGGCTGGTTAGTTGGCCTCCCTGGTGCAGGTTGGAACAGCACCTCTGTTTTGCTGAGTCTGATAGTTAGGCCAAACAGTTTTGTTGCAGTGGAGAACCTCTGGTTTGAAGATGGTTTTCTTGGTGGGCCATGAGAGCACAGTCATCTGCGAAGAGAGCTTCCAGGATGAGTCTCTCTGTTGTCTTTGTTTTTGCAGTCAGGTGCAAATTAGGTGAACACAGAATAATATACATGTCAGATCTTTGGGAAAGGAAAGGTTTTAAGACCAAGCAAGATTTAGAAAACAAATCACAAAATATGAAATAAATAATTTTGATTATATCAAATTAAAAAGGTTTTGTACAGACAAAACCACTGTAACCAAAATTAGAAGGGAAACAACAAATTGGGGAACAATCTTCATAACAAAAACCTCTGACAAAGGTCTAATTACTCAAATTTATAAAGAGCTAAACCAGTAGTACCAAAAATCAAGCCATTCTCCAATTGAAAAATGGGCAAGAGACATGAATAGGCAATTTTCAGTTAAAGAAATGAAAACTATTAATAAGCACATGAAAAAGTGTTCTCCATCTCCTATAATCAGAGAGATGCAAATCAAAACAATTTTGAGGTATCACCTCACACCTAGCAGATTGGCTAACATGACAGCAAAGGAGAGTAATGAATGCTGGAGGGGATGTGGCAAAGTTGGGACATTAATGCACTGCTGGTGAAGTTGTGAATTGATCCAAACCATTCTGGAGGGCTATTTGGAACTATGCACAAAGGGCGCTAAAAGAATGTCTGCCCTTTGATCCAGCCATAGCACTGCTGGGTTTGTACTCCAAAGAGATAAAGAAAAAGAAATGTTCAAAAATATTCATAGCTGCCCTCTTTGTGGTGGCCAAAAATTGGAAAACGAGGGGATGCCCTTCAATTGGGGAATGGCTGAAAAAATTGTGGTGTATGTTGGTGATGAAATACTATTGTGCTCAAATGAATAATAAAGTGGAAGAATTCCATGTGAACTGGAACAACCTCCAGGAATTGATGCAGAGTGAGAGGAGCAGAACCAGGAGAACATTATACACAGAGACTGATACACTGTGGTACAATCAAATGTAATGGACTTCTCCATTAGTGGCAATGCAGTGATCCTGAACAACTCTGAGGGATCTATGAGAAAGAACACTATCCACATTCACAGGAAAAACTGTGGGAGTAGAAACACCAAAGAAAAACAACTGCTTGAATACATGGGTCAAGGGGACATGACTGGGGATATAGACTCTAAATGATCATCCTAGTGCAAACATCAACAACATGGAAATAGGTTCTAATCAAGGACACATGTAATACACAGTGGAATTGCATGTTGGCTGTGGGAAGCATGGGGGGAGGGGAGGGAGGGAAAGAATATGATTTTTGTAACCAAAGAATAATGTTCTAAATTGATGAAATAAAATTAAATTAAAAAATAAAAAAGATGTGCTCTGAGCTCTGAGCTTGGCATAACAACAGATTTTTGTGTGCTTGCATTCAGGGTGAACTATGTTGCTGTCAATCTGTTACTGTCAGAACCTTGGACCAGAACCATGAGCCAAATCAGACCAACCATGTCAAATGTGAGTAAAAATGTCTTTTCTTAGGGAGTTCCTTAATGACTTATTCAATTTCTTTTTCTGATATAGGATTATTTAAGTATTCTATTTCCTCTTTTGTAAATCCGGGCAATTTTTATTTTTGTAACTATTTGTCCATTTCACCTAGATTGTCATATTTCTTGTCATATAATTAGGCAAAATAGCTCTTAATAATTGCCCTAATTTCCTCTTCTTTGGAGGTGATATTGTCCTTTTTGTTTTTGATATTGTTAATTTGATTCTCTTCTTTCTTTTATTTTTCTTAGATTTACCAGTACTTCATTATTTTTTTAAAGAACCAGCTCCTAGTCTTTATTGGTTCAATAGTTCTTTTACTTTCCATTTTATTAATTTCTGCTTTAATTTTTAAGATTTCCAATTTAGTTTTTATCTGACATTTTAAAATTTGTTTTTATCTAGTTTTTTAAGTTGCATACCCAATTCATTGATCTCCTCCATCTCTATTTTGTTGATATAGACACTCAAGGATATAAATTTTTCCCCGAGTACTGCTTTGGCTTCATCCCATATATTTTGATATATTGTTTCTTCATTGTTATTCTCTTCAATGAAATTATAAATTGTTTCTTTGATTTGTTCTTTGACCCACTAGTTTTGAAGAATTAGATTATTTCAATTCCAATTGCTTTTAAATTTGCCTCTCCATTGAACCCTTATTGATTATGATTTTATTGCATTATGATCTGAGAAAGTTGTATTTATTATTTCTTTTCTGCATTTGTTTGCTATGTGTTTTATGCCCTAGTACATGGCCAATCTTTGTATATGTGCCATGTGATGCAAAAAACAAGGTATATTCCTTTTTGTCCCTATTCTGTTTTCTACAGACATCTTTAGCTCCGATTTTTCTAAATTTCATTCACTTCCCTTACTTCTTTTTTATTTTTTTTTGTTTGATTTGTCTAGTTCTTATAGGGAAAGGTTAAGGTCCCCCACTAGTATAGTTTTACTATCTTTTTCCTCCTTAAGCTCCTTCAATTTCTCCCTTTAAAATCTGGAAGCTGTACCACTTGGTGCATATATGTTGATATTTCTTCATCATTTAAGTTACTTTTTAACAAGATGTAGTTTCCTTACTTGTCTCTTTTAAATGAATCTATTTTTATGTTAGTTTTATCTGAGTTCATGATTGCTACTTTTGCCTTCTTTGTCCTAGTTTTAGCCCAATAGATTCTGCTCCAGTCTCTTATCTTTACCCTATGTGTATATTTACCTGCCTCATGTGTATTTCTTGTAGACAACATATACTAGAATTTTGGTGTTCAATCCACTCTACTATTTGCTTGCATTTTATGGGTGAGTTCATCCCATTCACATTCACAGTTATGATTGCCATCTGTGTATTCCCCTCCATTTTAACTTCCTTTTTTAATCCCTACCTTATTCCTTTTATTCTTTCCCTTCCCTCCAGTGTTTTGCTTTTAATCAGTTGCCCCCCTTTCCCCTCCTGTTATATTGCTTCCCTTATCCCCTGTAATGATTAAAATAGTGGGAGTTATAAACTGTGGCAGATAAATGAGTGTTTGGCTTAAATTGTGACCACAGAAATATGGTTTCAAGACAGTGTCTTGTTTTAAATCAAAATATAAAGTGGTCGCCAGGGAAAAATTCCCAAATATGAAATATACCCAAGTCAGCTAGGTTTTATAGAGATTTTAATTAATAAAAACGAGGAATTAAAGAAAGAGAGAGAAAGAGAGAAAGGGAATAATGAGAAAAAAGGGCTATACCAGCCTAGGCCAGCATGAGCCAGCCTAAGCTGAAAACCCTAAGAGAGGGATCAGTCAGTCTTTTATCAACTCACCACAAGATCTCTGAGAGAGAGCCCCGAGAGAGACCCTTCAAGGCAGCTTTGTCCAGCTGCCTCCTCCAATTCAGCTTTTCCCAGCTGACTGACCCACGAGAGACCCCCTTCTCTCAGCTTCTGACCTCCTTTTAAAGGGAATTTTCTCCTATGTCACCTCCCCTAAGTTCTCACATCTACCAATCACAGTAGACGTTTTCCAAAGGACAGACCATTCTTAATTCACACCTAAGTAGGCTAAATTTTTGAGTAATTCACACCTGAGTAAGTTCTCACCTCTTTGCTCCTTTTTCCTGACCTTTATAGGTACTTAGCACCCTTTTGTATTAGATCTAAAAATAGGCACAGCTTAAGAACTTTTGCCTTACTACAAGTATGGGTTTAAGTATTTTCATTGTTCAGCAAGGAGTTTCTTCCCCTAAAGTATGTTTAAGTAGGGGTGGAGTAGAGTTCTCACATTCCTGATTAAGTCCCTTCATTGTCTAAATGGGGAATAGTCTTAACCAGACCTTATGAAGTAGGGTCTGAGAATTTTTTAAGGTTCACACCCCCCTCCTTTCTTACTTCCCTCTTAATATAGGACCTTTTAGATGCCACCCCCCAGCTTCTCCCTCCCTTGTATTTCTCCCCTCCCTATCAACCTGTTTCTTATTCCCCTTCTTCTTTTCTATAGGGTAGGATACAATTCTCTACTCCAATGAGTCTGTCTGTCCCCTCTCTGAGTCAGTACCAGTGAGAGCACAGTTTCAGTATTACCTGTCACCAACCTCTTTCTCTCTTCCATTGTATTGACTTCCTCCCCATCCACTCCTACCCCCATTGCTTCTTTATGTGATATATTTTGCCCCATTTTAACTATTATGACAATGATAACAATTTTTTAGAGTTACACATATGTTCATTCCATATAGGAATATAAGCCCTTTGACCTTATTGAAGCCCTTAAATTTTTCATCTTTCTTGTTTACCTTTTCATGCTTCTCTTGGACTATGTATTTGGGCCTCAAATTTTATGTCTGAGTCTGGTCTTTTCTTGAGGAATTCTTGGAAGTCTTCTATTTTATTAAATGACCATACTTTCCCCTGAAAGATTATAGTAAATTTTGCTGGGCAGAATTCTTGCTTGTACATTTAGTTCCCTTGCCTTTCGGAATATGAGAGTCAAAGCCTTCTAGTCCTTCAATGTGGTGGCTGTCAAACCCTGTGTGATTGTGACTGGGGCTCCATGGTACCTGAATTTTTTCTTTCTAGATGCTTGTAGTATTTTCTCCTTGGTTTGGGAGCTCTTGAACATGGCAATAAAGTTCCTGAGACCCTTTTCCCCCCCATGGGGATAGCCCTTTATTTTAAAAAATTCAAAGGTGAAATTACAAAAGTTTCAGAAGCACATTTCAGAACCTCAAAGATCATTTTGTAAAAGTCCCTTATTGGAGAGAAAGGGAAACTTAGGTCTAGGAAGGGGAAGTGATGAAGTCATAATCACAAAATAATTAATGGACTGAGACAGCCAACACAAGACTAGATTTCTGAGGAGATTGGGAAGGGACTAATCAAGGGTCAAATATGAGTCTTCTCTTTACCTGCAAGTGTGGCCTAGATGAGTCTGTAGGTGACAAGAAGGCAGATCTTTGTTTTGAGGGCTACAGGTCCACCTGTCAAGGAGAGTCCATCTGTCTGGTTGACAAGGAAAGCAGAAATTGACCTACCACCCAGCTGAATTCTTCCTCAACTGTTGTCCTTGGTCCTGTCTCCCAAGGCCTAAACCACTGCACAAGGTCAGTCTGGACTGGCCCTACAGGGACATAGTTCCAAATGAACACTCCAAAACTCAAAAAGGTATCCATGTTCTTGTTCTCAGAATCTTGGGCCACCTAAGCTAGGAAATACTTGTTGGAGTCTCTCTTTCCCCTCAGAAATCATGAATCCTGGGATTCTCTTCAGCTGTGAAGACCAGCCAGAAATGGGCTTCATTTCGGGATTTAATGCAGGAAGTGATCTGTGGATTCTTTCCATCTCTATTTTACCCTCTATTCAGGAATATCAGGGCAGTTCTCTTGGATAATTTTCTGTAGTATGATATCAAGGCTTTTTTGTTGGTTGTGGTCTAGGTAGTCCAATAATTCTTAGTCTCTCACCGGGATCTATTTTCCAGGTCAGTTGTTTTTTAATGAGGTGTTTCAGATTTTCTTCTATTTTTCCATTCTTTTGATTTTGTTTTATAAAATCTTGCTGCCTTGTGAAAAATTTTCAATTCTAATTTTTTAAATCCTGAATTTCCTCCATGACTTTTTAATCCTCATTTTCCTTTTTTTTTGGTAAATCATTCTCTTTTTCTTTTAATTTCTTCACCTTGTTTTTGAGCTGGTCATTTCTCACTTTCAAGGCACTATTTTCTTATTTTAGTTCGTGTGCCTCTGTTTTCAGGCGACCTATTTTGCTTTTTTAAGTTCTTTCCCCTGTTTTCTTCAGCCTATCTTGTTTTTTGAATCCCTTTTAAAGCTCTTTCAGAGCCTGAGTCCAGTTTGTTGGAGTTTCCAAAGCATTGCTTAATGTTACTTGGTCCTCCTCACTTCTATCAGCTTTTGTTGTTCTTGTTTTGCTGTTGTTTTATTTTTATTTTTATTTTTTTTTATAAAAACCCTTACCTTCCATCTTGGAATCAATACTGTGTATTGGTTCTAAGGCAGAAGAGCGGTGAGGGGATAGGCAGTGGGGGTGAAGTGATTTGCCCAGGATCACACAGCTGGGAAATGTCTGAGGCCAGATTTGAACCTAGGACCTCCCATCTCTAGGCCTGGCTCTCAATCCACTGAGCTACCCAGATGCCCCCTACTGTTGTTTTCTGAATAGAATTTTTCAATTGTAATTTTCCCCTTCTTTCTGTTGTTTACTTATGCTTTTTCCTTTTTTCTTACCCCTATCCTCTTGTGCTTTTCTGGTTGTTTGCTGGCTCTGTGAGTTTAAGCTTTTCTGCCTTTTAGAGGCATCTCTGTTCTGCTGGTATATTTGATTAGGTCAATTGGGCTGCTCTGCAGAGCTGAATGTGCCCTGAGGCCAAATCCTCCCCCAACTGCTGGTAGAAGCCCAAAGATGGCTATGTGTGGTGACTGAAGGCAGCAAGATGAACTAGTCACCTCCATGCCTGCTGTGATGAGGGCCCTGAGCTTCCCATATATGGGAATTTCTCTGTCTCAGTTTCAGCTCTCATCCTGAGATCCCACCATCAGCCCACGTCTCAGTGCAGTAGGTGGGGGAGGGGCCTTGGGACCTTCCCTCTCTCTTTTCCTTCTTCCTAAAAAGTCAATCTTCTTGTGTACCTTTTAAGTTGAATCGAGCAGGAGGGTTCTGCACTTCTGTCTTGTTGTTGGATTTGGATTTCTGTCCCCCTTTAAGCTCTTTGTTATTGATTGGTGTGGAAGGGTTTTCAAAGAGGGATGGACTTTTGCTATTTCTAACCCACCATCTTGACTCCAACCTCCTTATCTATTCTTAATACTACTCTCATAGTTTTGATTATTTTTCAGGTTGACAGCTTTCAAAGAGCATATATCCTATTGCTAGAGGTAGTATGAATTTGTATATCAATATATTAAAAAATAAGAAAATACAAGTAACTAAGGAGATAAGGAAATACTACATAAAGGAAGTTTAATTTGAGCTCATTTTTGAAGCAATTAGAAATTGTGGATTTAGAATTAACTGAGGTGAGCTGGAATAGATTCCAGATGTGCAAAGGAACACACACACAATACATGAAATGCTAGGTGTTTGCCTAGCATATAAATGTATACCCAAAAGCTTTAGACTGTGGAAACCTGCCATTTATTGATAAATATCATGGGACTGTAATTAATGTTTGTGTCTGATTTTAGGAAATGGGATCAAAAAAGGAGCACAGACTTCATATACACAGTGCTATAGAAGCACAGATTTAACCTGAATAGTGCCAAAAAAAGAGCACAAAGGTAAAAAAAAAACAATACAGGTGGGATTGATAAACTTCTACACCAATACAAAAAGACTTGAACCTAGTGTGAGACTCAAGGTTGTGGCGCTTGACGTGTGTTAAGATGCAGGACTCCTTGAACCACACTCTTTGTAAAACACTTTCTATCAAAGTACCTAAAAATTGGCTGTTCTAGCTCCCCTATCCCTGAGAAATGATGAAAGATCAGACCAGGGAATGACACTTCCCTTTTTACACAACAATTCTAGTCCTTTTTTCTGTCTTAGTATGGCAACTTCCTGTAACCCTGGCTTATAATGGGTAAATACTGTGACAAGGAAATCACTTTAAAAGACTGATATATATTAATTTAAGGTCGCCAAGGAATTCAGCTATGTAATTCCTAAATGAAAACTCAAGTCAGCAGTCAACCTTTTATGGAGTTTAATTACAAACAGGATGAAGAAACGTATTAGAGATAGAGAGAGAGAGGGAGAGAGAAAGGGGAGAGAAGGGAATAGGGCTTAAATACCCCTTCTGTTTAGGCTGGGCCAAAAGGCCCAAGCCCTTAGATAGCTGGGGCAAAGAAAGGAGATCAGTCCCTATTACTCACATGACCAAAATGGAGAACCAGTCTCAGGGGCCTCCACCTCCAGCTTCCTTCAGAGCAAGCTTCTCAGAGCACCTCTCCAACCACTCAGAGCCAAAACTCTCCAACCAACCACCCCCAGTCCTCAGACCCCTCTCTTTTTAAGCAAATCATCCAAGTTCCCTCCCCTCCATTCTCACATCTACCAATCACTGTCCATGTCTTCCCTGTGCCAATGGTGGCTCTAGCTTAACCCAGGACCACCCAGAGGTCTGTGGCTTTGCACATGTCTGTTGAAGGTCATATTCTCAAATAATTAAATCTTGATCCTTTGCTACAGCCCTTCCTAAATCCTGTTACCCTGAGTAGGGTAGAGATTGGAATAATTAAATTTTGATCTATGCTGCAGCCCTTCCTAAATCCTGTTAGGACTGAGTAGGGTGGAGATTATAATTTCCAAGACCTGGTTCTGTCATTCCAAGTATCTCTATTGTATCAATTCTAAAATCAATCATGACTCAAAGAAATTCCTGTTCTATGCTTAAGCATAGGTCAAAGCCCTTTCCATTGTTCAGCAAAAGGTTTCTGTCCTAAAGTAATCTTAAGAAGGGAGGAGGAGGAACCTCCCATGCCAATGGGGTTCACATTCCAATAGAGTTCCCACTATCAATAGGAAATTTTTCAAGTATGAAATTTCCCAATGGTGAAATTTCCAACATTTATAAGTCTAAGAAATTTTAAGGTTTACAATACTAGAAATCTTACCCTATCCTCTCTGATTTCTTACTTCAATCTTTCTATATTTTGTAAATAAATTGTTAAGTAAATCTTTTTGGAATTTCATAAAATTCCTGGTGACCCTATTCTTAAATAATCCAGTCCAACCTTTATAAAAAGCTCTTTTCTCCCCCTTACAGTGTAAAGAAAAGCAAGAAGGTAAATGTGGCTACCCTGTAATGTACTTGAAGAAGAATGATATATAATTGGGCTAGAGGTATAGGTTGTCTCAAGACAACAGATTGATTTAAATAAAGAGGAATTGAAATTTGACCCTAGTTCAAGATTTCTTAAACTTTCTCATCATATGTTCCCTTGGCAGTGTGGGTTGACTCCTTCTCAAAATCATGTTTTAAAATGCATAAAAAAGACAACTAGGTGGCTCAGTGGATAGAGTCAGACCTAGAGTCAAGAGAACCTGGGTTTAAATCTGACCTCAGGCACCTTGTAGCTATGTGACCCTGGAGTCACTCACCAATTGCCAAGCCCTTATTGCTTTTCTGCCTTGGAACAACTTAGTATTCATTCTAAGAGTTAGGTAAGATTTAGGTAAAGTAAGTTTGATAAGGTCTAAGGTAAGGGTTTAAAGCTAAATAAAATGCAGAAAACAACATACATAGGACTACAAAGGAAACAAAAATCATTTTGAAATACAGTTCTCAAATGGTTTTTTAGACAGTCATCATGGACTCCAGGTTATGAACCCTCCCACTATTAGACATTGCAGGAAGGCACTGATCTGGAGAATGGCACGATGAGACGTCTCCCTTAGAAACATCCTTTTGTAAACTGAAAGGAGGATGAACTGGAGGGAAAAGAAAAGAGGCAGGGAGATCTAGTAGGAGGCTATTTGGATATTCTAGGTAAGAAGTGCTGAGGCTGTGTGAGTGGAAAGAAAGGTATGAACCAAGAAGATGGATAATATTATTTTCAGAGAATCTCCAGATTGACTCTTTCCCTTGAGTATGAAAAGACTAAATTAACTATGAATTGTAATTGATCTGGTCTCCTTCTTAGGACTAACCTCCTTTGCCTGGGGACTAAAGTTAAAGAGGAAAATCAAACCTAAAGAACCAGAGGTCCTTCCCAGTCACCCCAGTCTCTGACTAGTGCATTTTTCTCAAGCTTTAGTGGCCTAGTGTCTCTGGGCCATTTCCAGGTACCCTCGCCTATGGCTAGATCCTTCCAGATTTTTCATTTCAACAAAAAGCAAAGTGAAGGTAAAGGAATTCACTTATTCAGGAGAAACTATCGTGTTAATAAGCTGAAGAATTCAGAACATTCCAGTATAATAATAATGTCTTTTTGTTTTGTGAGAAATCTTAAGGATTGTGCTTTTCTGTAAAACTTCTTTTGGAGTTTCTGATGTAATTTTCCAGGGTGCTGTTGTGGGAGGACTAGAGATTAACCTGGCTGGGAGGGTGGTCCCTCAAGAATGGCAGGCTTTAGGGGGCAGCTGGGTAGCTCAGTGGATTGAGAGCCAGGCCTAGAGATGGGAGGTCCTGGGTTTTAATCTGGCCTCAGACACTTCCTAGCTGTGTGACCCTGGGCAAGTCACTTGACCCCCATTGCCTAGCCCTTACCGCTCTTCTGCCTTGGAGCCAATGACTCCAAGATGGAAGGTGAGGGCTTACGAAAAAAAGAATGACAGGCTTTGATGATTATTTTTAAAAACAGAGAAATATATTCAGTTGAATTATTGAGTTGAATGACTGGGAGGCAGGTGCAGGTAAACTCTGCCTCCTAGAAGAGACGGGGTTTAGGGTTCTTATACCTTTTTGACAACAGGGACTCTGTTGGGGTGAGATGGGGTGATGTGCTATGCCTCGAAGATAGAAGGGAGTGAACGATGCAGTTCCGAAGATGATTAGATGTCTGAGATACCAATGATGCTTATCAGAAGAAACCTGGGAGGTGCACATGTGTGCTTATCATGACGCTCAATGGAGAGGCCAAAGGGAGTATCATGGGGTTTATGTTGTTCAAAGTCACCTGCCTTCAGTCTGAACTGCAGGAAAGCGAGAAAAGGAATTCCTTGCGTACCTTTTGACCTAGGAGACCTCTGGGTAACCCATATCAGTGCTACCAGGAAAGAGCATTTTGTTTTTGTTTATGAGAGTTATTAAACCCTAATGACTGTCTTATTGTGTTGAGTTGAATTTATCTCTACCTCAAAGTCTAGAAGATTGATTTATTTAGCTTCCACCGTTGGCTGGGGACTTTTGGGGTGGAGCTACTGCATAGGGTGTTGCTAGAAAGGATTTTCCCACCTAGGAATCCCTTGGTGACATCCTGTACCTTCCACCCCCAAACTCTCAACTTTGGCATAATGTATTAAAAAATATTATTAAGGTTAAACTTGCTAAATTGCAGAGGACTCACTCAAACCCGCTGGAATCCCAACAACCACATGGATCAGTGATTTCATGGGGAGCGATCCCCAGACCAGGTCACCGTACTGCTGAAATCTGGAGAACTCTAGAGAAGACAGCTGTGCAAGGACACCTTACAGTCAGATGGAAGGGCCTCTTCAAGTCTCAGAAGACTCCCAACATGACCAAGGATCTTCTTTGTTTTTCATTGAATCTGCCCATTAGATTTCCCTCAGCACAGGTACCCCTGCCCAGCATAGAATCTTGCCTTGCTGTTTTTCTTTATGTATGGGCTCCTCCCCAGAGAGCCTTCTAAATGAGGTCCTTTCTTAAGATTGGCAGATACTGGGGCAGCTGGGTTGTTCAGTGGATTGAGAGCCAGGCCTAGAGATGGGAGGTCCTGGGTTCAAATCTGGCCTCAGATACTTTCCAGCTGTGTGACCCTGGGCAAGTCACTTCACCCCCACTGTCTATACCCCCACCGCTCTTCTGCCTTACACAGTATTGATTCAAGATGGAAGGTGAGGGTTTAATAAAAATTTTTAAAAAGATTGGCAAATACTTCATCCTGCAAACCAGAAAAGTCAGAAAAGAAAACAATAAAGCTAGTCCTCACACCTAACTAGAGTAGGAAGGTTTCAAATCAATTATCTTTTATTTTGGGATGAAGGCAAATATCTCTTCACTTGGAGATTGACAAGAAAACTGATCACAGTGTTTTATTAAGTTGTATGAATTATCATGTATTAATTATCTATGTAGAATTGCAGCATGTCATTATTTTCTCAATCTGATGTCAGGTGATATTAGGAAGGAATACTGGGGCCTGGTTATTTTTAAATTTGATATCATTATATTATATTTATTATCATTTTTTATATTTATAGTTATAGTTACATTAATTATTTAATTCTATTTAGCCCTAAACATAATTGGAGATAATTGTTATTTGAGATTAAAATTTATGAAGATGTTATTGGAAGAAATGCTATGGAACCAACTGATGTATGATGCCGGCAGCCCTATGAGGTGCCTTTGGGTTGCTGCGGGAATAATTCTGTCTCAAGGGAAAGTGAATGGGCTTTACCTGCTTTAAGACTCTCTCTTGCCTGGCTTCCCTAGTATGGAGCTCCAGTTTTACACCTAGAAGGTTCTATACATGGCTGTTCCATCACTGCTAACTTCTATCTGCCATTAATTAACATTCCAAAATTGGGAAGCGCTTCTCCCTTATTTTGTTTGTTCTCCCCCCTCTCCCCACTGTATGGCAAGTTTTCTAGAATCATGAAGGGTGACACAGTCATGGATGCTAATATAGGAATTGAAGATACAGAAACGTAAGATTGTAGTTATTCAATCAAGTGAACGAATACTGAGTTTGGCATCTACCTGTTATTAGTTATGAGGTCCTTGAAGTATACGAGGTTATAAAAATAATGGCAAAATGTTGCAGTAGTTTTGATATGGGGGTACAGGTTCCCCTCTGACACCCAAACTCCAGAAGTGTTCTAGGTCAGCACCCACACCCCCTCCCCATCTTCAATTAACATACTTCCTGGTTCCACTGGGATAAGCTTTGGGTGGTACCTAATCTAATTATCCTTTGAATTCCACAGATCCTCTCTCACACCTACAAGCTCAATGAATGACATCATTCAGGTATAAAACCCGCAAACTCTATCTCTTCAGGGAGGCAGTGTCTCCCAGCCTTTCAACCTGACTTCCAAATGAAGAAATGTTTCTTTGTATTTTTTTAGCTAACTTTTGGACTCTTGCGTTCTTGTCAAGGTAACTGTCCTGAACCTAGGGTTTCCCCTCAAAGCTCTCCCACAACATGTTGGTGCTGAAACCTTTGGGGGTCCTGGGGAGGTTGTTTCTCCACCCACAATTCAGGAGAAGGCTACTTTTCAGGTAGAACAGGATCCTTCTTTGGCTCCTGGACAGGGAAAAAACATTTGGGGGCAACATTCTTGCTGGGCTCTCTCCCTCTATCCCATATGGGAGGCCCAAGGGTTGGTCGGGCTACTAAGCCATTCTGATGAAGGGAACTATGTATGCCTCAAGAGTCAGAAATCGATCTGATCCAAGTGACTAGTTGGTGGGCACATGGTTGTTGACTCTCTGCAAGGGATTGGCCATTCCTTATCTAAATGGGACAGAGTTGGAGCATTCCCAGAGATTCCCCTTTGGGGTGCATACTTGACAATTGGAAAAAAAATATTGGGCCCAGACAGCTTGTACTCCTCCCTTAGGCAGTGGCTGTGTTGGACTTTCTCCCTATCACGAATTCACTCACCTATCCTTCTTGGTGGGAAGGCAGAGGGAAAAGCATTTTTGTAGGAGAGGATCAGGCCTAGACAGCCTGAATAAGATTTCAAATGAATTTTGATTTCATTTTGAATGGCCAAGTAACAGCCTGGAAAAATAAGAAAATTGGCTTTTTGATGACACCCTAAATTCTAATGTGGTGTGGCAATTGGACCTATTTTGCAGGGAAGAGGGAACAGGGACAAAAGCCCCTTTCAGTTTAGCTTTGCCCTCACTAGACTTCCACCTCTCTGAATCCTATCCTTTGTCTGGTCCCTGCGAAAGGCCCTCCCAAAGCCCAGACTGGGATGAGGCATGGGGAACTCTGGAGATCAGGCAAGGCAGGAAAGAATTAGGAAACAGGCTGATTATCAGCGACTGAAAGAGAATATTCAAAACAAAGAGGAGCATCTAGTCCTCTTTAAGAACCTGAGGAAATGCACCAATTTAGACCCAGGGAGTGACCTGGGAGCCATCAGCGTCCTACATTGCCATTTTACTAGTCAGTCATCTCCAGACAGAAATCAAAAACTACAGAAACTAGATCTTAATCTCCTAACTGCTACTTTCCAATGAACCAAAGCTGCGTCTAAAGGGAACAAATATAGAAGGCTAATATTGGAGATAAGCTGCTTCCACGCAAGCTCACCTCCCAACCCCAAAAGCAGAAGCCAAATGGCTCATGCTTTACCTGCAGAAGGAGTGGGCACCAGTCAAAGGAATGTCATTTGAAGGAACAACAGCCCCTCACTCCATGCCTGGCCTGTGGGCTATATGGGCATTGGAAATGCAATTGTCCCACTAGGATGAGCTCCAGAACTCAGAGTAAAAGAAGTCCTGGCATGACCTGTCCCAGCCTTCTCTCCCATCACAGCAGCAGACACAGATGAGGAGAGCTGGGGAGAAAGCCCTTACCTCGGGAATTTTTAATGACTTTATACTTTTAAACACAGCACCAAGGTTTTCTACAATCTACCAACAACTTATTGCCATTTACCCTCTGATGCAGGAGCCCCCAAACTATGGCTCGAGGGCCACATGTGGCCCCCTGAGGCCATTTATCCGGCCCCCACCACACTTCTGGAAGGAGCGCCTCTTTCATTGGTGGTCAGTGAGAGGAGCACCATACGTGGCGGTGTTGCTCATGTGCAGTACTACTTCCTGTGACATAATCCTTTACATGGCACCTGGTTCTGAGAGTCACTGAAGGAGAACGAGGTGCCGTGCAAAGGATTCTGTGGCTGCACGATGGAAGACATCAGCATACTGAGCAGAGATCTGGGGGAGGGGATTCCGCACTGTGTGTAGTGCTGCCCGGTATAGTGGTGGCGGTGATGGGCCTGTGCAAGGTGGGACAGGCCCATCCCAGCCAGCGCTGCAGCCTCCGCTATCCCAGACAGAGCTATACAGATTTGTTCATAGTTTTGTTTTGTTTTTTAGAGTCCGGCCCTCCAGCGATCTGAGGGACAGTGAACTGGCCCCCTGGGTAAAAAGTTTGGGGACCCCTAGTCTGTCGTAAAGAGAGGCAGATAAGGAGTCTCAACGAAATCTCCGTCCCCCTCTGCTGGTCAGAAGAAGGAAGTAATGCTTAAAGCTCTCTCTTCTGTTTCTTTATTGGTTTTAGTTCAAAGTTCAAATAGGTATGCATGTGGCTTTGAAAGATAACAACCTAATTTTTAATTCTGCTTGGACAGTGCGATTCCAGTCTGAATGCAAGAGGGAATGAATGGGTCAGGACTAAAAAAGGGGGGGGGGGGGGTAGCAGCACAGCCTCATTCTTATCTAGGAGTCTTCATCCAAGAGGTTTAAGGTAAATGAAATGGTTTAAGTGCTTCAACTCATCATGGATAGTTTTCATCTCAGTGTATTAAAATTGACTAATGTCGTTCCTGAGCCTGCTTGTCAAAAAAGCTTGCTTTAAGGTCAGCAAGTGGTTGAAGAGCAAACAGATAAGAAGCGGCTGCTTAAGGAAATGCAGTAGCAGAGGCTTCTTTGTCTGAAGGCCCCAGTGAAACCCTAAGAATCGGGGAAGTTCTCACAAGCTCTGAGCATTGGCAAAGAAGCAGTTCCAAGTCTGGCAATTAAAACGAGAACCTGTACTTACTCCTAAATGCTTCGTGGGAAATGGCTATTATGGGAATTGCCACTAAAACGTGTATTTTAAGATACAAATGATTTATTTCATGGTCCAAATATAAGTACATGCTGGTTGTAACCTGCCTGTAGCATACAAAGTGGTTACCTCAGTTTACCAATTTGTACTATGGCCTAAAATGAATGGACTGACACGAATTAGATACACAGTGTGCTAAGATATAGTGTGTAAATGGTACAATCCTTTTAAATCAGAATTCTATTGATTAGCAATTGAAGTGATTCCTTCTGGAACGAAGTGTATTTGAACTACAGTGGTAAAAAGTAAAGGCTGAGAAGGTGGGAAGAATGTCGGGTTTGAATAATGAAAAAGGGACTTTCCAAAGTCCATTGGGAAGCTCAAATATGGAGAATTATGATGGCCAAAAGAAAGGTGCATTCTGCTTTGAGCAGAGGCTTTGACGGGAAAGAGAGTGCACCAAGAGTATTTTCCTCATTTCCCAGTCCTGCAGACAGCTGGGACCTGAAGCTATCCTAAACTGGGTGCAGAGTGCGCCACCCTTTTTCCTAGCTCGAGGAACAGGAAAAGGAGGTGTATTAACAGCTTTCATTGGAGAATTTTGAGATGAATCTCCCTTCCTCACTAGGAAGGAGAAGAGGGCCCGGGCCCTGAACACTCCGAAAAGTAAGTGAACTGTCATCGTTGGAGAGAAAATCTGTTCTGTTAATAAAATGAAAAAAAGAAACACAGAACTGGCATTTACTGCATAGAAAATGTAAAGAAAAAACCACTTAAATGTAAACTTGTAAGGCTTTAAGGAATCTTTCGGCATTGTGGGCACATGATCAGCCCTGCAGAACAAGAAGCTTGTTTGGCTTCTATGGGATTACTGAGCTGCCCATGGTGAGGTTCCTGGGCCTTTAACTGGCTGGTGATTGAGCCACCATCTAAGAGAAGGAAATAGGAAGCACTTAGAAGAACTTGACTTGTTTCAGGGAAGTACCCTTGTCATTAAAATAATAGGAAAGAACAATTGTAGCCTCAGCTAGAATTGGATCCTTCTGACTGAGAAAGCCACCAGGTTCCTGAGTGGAATTTACTGTGTGAGCTATTGCTCGAGGCCCTTACTTCGATTTCAGACAACACGAAGTCACTCGGTGCCTTTTTAAGGCACGGAACCCGAGGGGGCTCTTTTCCTGCTTGCTCCTTTTATGCCAAAGTCCCATAATCAGCACATGACGCAAATTGTAAAATGAAAGTTGCCATTTCCCTAAGCAAGCAGACAGGTCAAGGGTTGAAGATTACTGAAGGGAACATACTTGAAGAAGTGGGGTTTGTTCGCCAATGGCCTGTCTTTGCAGCCTTAATTTACCACACTTGAAGTCTGGGTCTTGGGCTAGAAATATGGCCTACAACCTTCTGGATTTCCTCCAGAACCCAGGGCAGAGAAACCTATCTGGAAAGCATTGTTACTGGGCTAATCTATGCTTTGCAAAAGGATTTTTAGCAGAGATATCACAAAACACCTCTGCAAGCAACCTCGGAAGCAAATGTCCTGAGGGGACCCCTTCCTGTCAGATGACAACGTTGGAAGATGGAGTTGTTGGCTGTAGGGATAAGCTCCCCAAATGCTAATGTTTAATAGCAATTTCTGTTGTACTAATTTTCTCTGTTTATATCTATTGCTCTCGTTTCTGGGGTGTCCTAGCTGTTAAGCTTCTGCTTAAGGCCTGACCCTCCCCCTTGTGCTCCATCTGCCAATTAGAGGAAACAGTCACCTGGACAGGTCCTTCAGATCTCCAACTACTAGGCCCAAGCATTCACTGGGGATAGAAACTCCCTAAGGACCCCTGTGCCCACAGCTCCGCTCTCCCCTCTCCCTCTCCCAGGGACAGCTCTACACCCATTTCAGCTTTGAAGCTATAGAAGATGGACCATTACCTCTCTCTCCCTTAGAAATTAAGGAGGGGGGAATTATGGGGGTACAGGCTTCCCCTAGACACCCCAATACCCCAGATTGTGTCCCAGTCAAAGAGTACATGAAAGACTCATTTGTCTTTGCATTCCTTCGGTGCTCGGGAAGGTGACTTTGAACCCCTCTGGCCTCTCCCTTCATTCTTGATGAGCAGAGAGGCACATCCCAGCTTGCTCCTGATAAACATCTACTTTATATCCCAGATATGGGATTATCCTCTAAACTGGACAGTTAACCCCCTTTTGGTTTGAGGCATACGTCATGACCACACAAGCCATCTCGGGTTCGAGAGACCCAGAAACATGCCATCATCATCCTATCTCTAGTCATGTAGGCCCTGTTGCCTAAAAGGTATAAAAAGCCCAGAATCCATCTCCTGGGGAGGCAGTGTTCCACCTGCATACTATCTCCTGGCCTTTCAATGTGGCTTCCAAATGAATACATGTCTCTTTTTATTTTTAACCTAAGTCTTGGAGTCTTGCGTTCCTGCAAAGGGCAGCCTGTTCCAACTCTGGGGTTTCACCTCAAAACTCTCCCCACAACAGTGACAGACAAAAGTTTAACCTCTGAATTGACAGTGCTCTATTATTTATCTTCCTCATTCATTCTAAGTCTGGGCACTAAATGTCAGCAAAAAAATGTGCTGGGGCAGCTGGGAGGTCCTGAGTTCAAATCTGGCCTTATACTTCCCAGCTGGGTGACCCTGGGCAAGTCACTTGACCCCCATTGCCTAGCAATATCATAGAATTGATTCTAAGACGGAAGGTGAGGGTTTAAAAAAAAGAATGTGCTACATTTCTTTAATGGCAATTTAGGAGACACTTATTAAACTCCTACTATGTGTAACTCCCTATGCTGTGTGGAGGATATGAAGACAAAAATGAAGTAGCCTTGCACTCAAGAAACACACATCCTTTTGCTACAGACAACATGCATTTATGTATGTATCAACATCCATCAGTCAGTCAATAAACATTTATTAAGTGCTTACTGTGTGCCAGGCACTGTGCTAAGCACTGAAGAAACAAAAGGAGCACAACGAATCTTTGCACTCAAGGCTCTCACAATATAATGGGGAAGACAAGCAAACAAATATTTAAAAACAAGCTATATACAGGATAAATATGAAATCATTAAAATAAGAAGACATTAGAACTAAGAGAGGTTGGGGAAAGCTTTCTGTAGAACATGGGATTTTAGTTGGGTCTTGACGGAATCTAGGGAAGCCAAGGGGACCAAAACAAGGAGAAAGGGCATTCCAGGCATGGAGGACAGCCAGAAAAAAATGCCCAAAGTCAGGAAATGGAATGTCTTCTTTGTGGAACATCAAGGAGCGTAGCATCACTGAATCAAAAAGTCCACAACAAGGAACAAACTGCAAGAACACTAGAAAGATCAAGAAGTAGGACAAGGTTAGGAAGGGCTTTGAATACTAAAGAGGATTTTGTATTTGATTCTAGAAGCAATAGCGAGTCACTGGAGTTTTTTGAGTAGGGGAGTGACAGGGTCAACCCTGTACTTGAGGAAATTCACTTGGTCAACTTCCCCAAATGGAGAAGGGCTTGGAGTGGGGAAGATTGAAGGCAGCCACTCACCAGCAGGCTACTGCAATAGTCTAGCCAGGAGGTGAGGAGGATCTGCACAACAGTGGTGGCAGTGTCAGAGGAGAGGAGGGGGGCATATTTAAGAGATGCTGCAAAATGGCAACAGATGGGCCATGTTGAGTGAAGAGACAGACAGTAAAAGTTAAGAAGGACTCAGATTCTGGGACTGCAAGGATGGTGTTACCCCTGACAGTAACATGGAATTCAAAAAGGAGGGAGAAGAGTTTAGGTAAAAAGAGAACAAGTTGAATTTTAAACAAATTGGGTTAAATATGTCTTTTAACATTCATTTCAAGAAGTTTGGGAGATGAGAGGTCAGCAGAGAGGTTGGGGCAGATTGGATAGATGTGTGAATCATCAGCATACAGATGATGATGAAATCCATGGGAGCTGATGAGATAACCAAGGGAAGTAGGCTAGAGGGAGAAAAGGGCCCAGGACAGAGCCCTGAGGAAAACTTATGTTTGGGGGGGGGGGAGGAGGAGGAGAACCAAAAGAGAAGGGGGTCCCAAAAACTTGGAGAGAAGAGTATCAAGGTGGAGATGAACAATATCAAAGGCTACATACAGGTCAGGAACAATGAGGGTTGAGAAATGGTCAATGGATTTGGCAATTAAGAATAATTGCTAACTTTGGGATAGAATAAGATTAATTATGTAAATAGAGGGTTGGCCTCAGTAAGGAGTAAGGCTACCTCTTCACGTGAGAGGGTTGAAAGTGGCAGAAGACATCTGAAATGGAGGAGACATCCCATACAAAGATGGATGAAATCGTTTGGAAGAGCCTTGGGAAAGTGGTACAGGTGAGTTGAGATTTAGAAGGATTACCTAGTGGAAATGAGGGCCCAGTTGAGATTGGTTAACATAAATTTGTAATGGACTAAGTCCTAACAGTTGGGATTGTTTCCACCTTTGTGCATGTGTATATCTTGTCTGTGTCTGTATAGGAGGGAAGGCAGGGTATAAGTGGGAGTCGTCTAAAGATGAGCATTGGCAGCGAACAATCAGCAATATTATTAAGGGGACAGCCACACCTTGGGAAAAGAGAACTAATTTGAATTGATATACCAATTTATCAAGATGGTGAAAAGATTAGAGGGTGGCTAGTGTACAGGAGGTAACTCAGGAAAGAACTGAAGGACTGGATGTCCCAGTATAATGGACCTCCAACGATTTCATAATTAAATGAAGAGAAGGGCTTGACAAGGGGAGAGGTGAAAAACCAGTAGGTTACAGTCAGATAAGGGGATTCCAAAATTCTTCAATGTGGAGGTCATACATTTGTGGGTAATGGCAAGGTCACAGTATGACCATCTTTGTATGTGACTAAGGGGTCTAAGAGCTGGTCAGGGGAATTAATAAAGGTTGAGAAACTGACTGATCAGGGTGATTGAGGGAACATCAATACATATACTGAAGTCCACTAGTATGAGGGCAGGAGTTGGGGAGGCAAGAAAAACTGGGAGACATAACTGAATTCATTGAGGAAGGAAGGGGAGTGACCTGGAGGTCTGTAGACAACAGCTACCAGGACTGTGATTGGGTGGAAGGCATGAGTTGCATGAAGCTCAAAGGAGGTTCTGAGGGATGGAGGAAGGCGGAAACTGGAAGTGGCAATGGGGTATTCCAACTCCCCTGCCTCGACCAGTGTGCCAAGGAGAATCCATTAAAGTACAGCCAGTACTTAAAGAGTAGCCAAGGATGTTGTACCATCAGCAGGGGAGCCATGTTTAGTGATAACTAGGAGATGGATGGAGCGGGAGAGGAAGGGATTTAGGATAAAAGGGGTACTTGTTGCCTAGGGAACAGGCATTCCAGAGGATACAGTAGAAGGGGCAGTATTTGGTTGGGACTTTGGGATGGAAGGGTTGAGGGGGATGGAAATAAGGAATCGGGTAGTAGGGGATGGAGAATGGGGTTTGGAAACAGACCTACAGGGGTTCAGAATCACGGGGATTTGTAAAGTATGACCAGGCGTGGGAATGTTCATTATTGAAGGGAAGGCACCACTCCTCTTCCCAGAGAAAGCTGGAGATGAGGCAAAATGACAGGTAAAGCACAAAATGGAAGGCACAGTCAAATAAGTCAGATTGGAGGCCCCATTTCACTACTTCTCTTCTGTCAAAAGGCTGGAGTAAGTCAGAAGGTGGTGCAGCAGGAGTTGCTGCACAACAGGAGATGAAAGTCCCACTCCCTACTGACTCTTCTCTTCCCTCAAGGGACAGGAATAGCAGGAGATGGAAGGCCTGAGGTCAGAGAAGGCTGCTCTTCTTCACGGCAAAGGCTCTGTACGTCACCAGCAGGGGATCCGTCTGACAGGAGGAGGGGGAGAAGCAGAACCACCAGCCTTTCCTCAGGGGACACACACAGATGGAAAGCAGGTGAACAGAGGAAGTTCTTGCTCCTCTTCTTCCCTAAGGCTGGTGAGAGACAAAATATAAAGCAAATGCACGTTAATTGGAGAGGAGTATTAAGGGTTAAAATTCTCTGGACACTGTATATTAATTTATAATTATTAGTGTAATGGTTAAAATTAAATTATGAGGCTGCTAGTAGCTTTATTACATCAAAGTAGTGATAGGAAAAAGGTAGAGTTGCCTAGCCTACCACCCTATGTGCCATTCTGATGGAATGAAGCTCACCACCGACAGGGGTTCCCTCAGGTTCCAATTTGCAGCCAGAATGGTCTTGGCTTATAAGCAATTTTCTCCATCCACGGCACATCTGAGGAACCAATCATAGTTCCTTAATTGCCTGGCACCGCCTGGGGGGGGACAGTGCCTGAGGGATCAGTTTCCCATCTCATTGGTTTCAACTTCCTTTCTCTGAAGGCCTGTCTATGCCTATACATCTCAATGGTAAATGACCTCCAGGTCTTTGATTGATGATGTAAAACAAAGGGAGGGGAATTCCCTTCTTGCCTTAGTAAAACTTGGAGGAGAGTCACATGATCGCCTGGCCCTGCTGAACTAGTCTGAGTTTTGATGCCCTTGCCTCCATTCGCTAGCTAAAAGTGGCAGTCTCCAGGCCAAGAGACAGCTATGCTTCCTCTCATCTCTCTCTTAAAACCCCTGGTGATGTCTCTTCTCTCAATTCTCTCTGGTTGGACAGACCTGACTTCAGTTCAGGACAGAGCCCAGTCTTCCAGATGCGAGGAGTCACACGGGACTAGAGGCCAGCCTCTCCCAGGAGACCACGAGGTCTCTGGCATTCTCCCATAGGACACACATGCACCCAGTCAAAGGGTACCAATCAAAATGAATTCTCAAAAGGAATAAGGGGCACAATTTATATCAAAGTCACACAGAAGGACACCTTTTTCTAACACCTGGGGAGGCAAGGAAAGGTCTCACAGAGGAGGAAGGCTTTGAGGAAATTAGGAATTGTGATAAACAATGAGGAGGATGGAATGCATCCCAGGGATGGGGGAAACAAAACCTGTGCAAGGGAGTCCTACCACAGTCCCAGAAAGACAAGGGAACCAGCATCGAGGAATTAAAGAAGGCTCCTCTCTGCTACTGGTACTTCCTCCATTGTGGTGAGAGATACAGAATAAAACCCTTTTGGTTTCCAATTCCCATTGGCCTCCAAAGTCAAAGTTGGCAAACTGCAGAATTCTGGAATAGCTTTAGTATGAGTCTCCCATCTCCACAATGATGTATGGATTAGGCAATTACACTTTCATGATAGCTTCCTTTCCCAGATTCACATCAAGTATTCAAGAGTCATTGCTTCAATTATCATTGCTTACCCCTCCACCTATTGGGATCATTATCTCTTTGAAGGAAGAAACACAATTACATTAAATTTAAAAGGTTTTGTACAAACAAAACCAATGCAACCAAAATTAGAAGGGAAGCAACAAACTGGAGGAAATCTTTATAACAAAAACCTCTGACATAGGTCTAATTTCTCAAATTTATAAGGAGCCAAGTCAATTGTACAAAAAATCAAGCCATTCCCCAACTGACAAATGGTCATGGCACACGAAGAGACAGTTTTCAGATAAAGAAATCAAAACTATTAATAAGCACATGAAAAAGTGTTCTTAATCTCTCATAATTAGAGAAATACAAATCAAAACAAATCTGAGGTTCCACCTCACACCTAGCAGATTGGTCAATATGACAGCAAAGGAAAATAATAAATGTTGGAGGGGATGTGGCAAAGTCGGGACATTAATGCACTGCTGGTGGGGTTGTGCCAGCCATTCTGGAAGGCAATTTGGAACTATGCCCAAAGGGCTTTAAAAGACTGTCTGCCCTTTAACCCAGCAGTACTGCTACTAAGTTTGTACCCTAAAGAGATAACAGGGAAAAATACTTGTACAAAAATATTTATAGCCATGCTCTTTGTGGTGGCAAAAAATTGGAAAACGAGGGGATGCCCTTCGATCGGGAATGGCTGAACAGATTGTGTTATCTGATGGTGATGGAACACTATTGTGCTGTAAGGAATGATGAACTGGAGGAATAACATGTGAACTGGAATGACCTCCAGGAAGTGATGCAGACAGAAAGGAGCAGAACCAGGAGAACACTGTACACAGAGACCGAAACATGGCACAGTCAAATGTAATGGACTTTTCTACTAGCAGCAATGCAATGACCCAGGACAATCCCGAGGAATTTCTGAGAGAGAACACTACCCACATCCAGAGAAAGAACTGTGGGAATAGAAATGCAGAAGAAAAAATATGACTGATCTCATGGTCTGATGGGTACGATTGGGGATTATGACTTTGAATGATTGCTCTACTGCAAATATTGACAATATGGAAATAGGTTTTGAACGATGACACATGTATGACCCAATGTAATTACTTGTCAGCCCTGGGTCGGGGGAGGGAAGAGAGTGGGGAAAATCATGAATCCTGTAACCATGGAAATATATTCTAAATTACTCGTTAAAAAGAAATCAATAACTTTCTTTGGGATACAGATATTGCTGGTATTGCTGAATGAAAAGATCTGCACAATCAGATTCTTAACTGGGAAAAAGGGAAGAAACCCCAAAGCTCTCTTGCACGCAGAGTGCTTATTACGCAGAGTGCTCTTACGACTTGCAATGGCCGAAGCAACGTGTATTTACGAGAGACACGCAGAAGAGATTGCGACAAAACTGTCCAGGAGGACACCGTCCAGGCACTACTGCCAAAGACCAATCAACAGAGCGAATGTGGGGGGAAAACTGCAGTTATTAGACCCCACTGAACACCTACCAGTCAGTCGGTCAGCCCTAAGCATCAGTTCTCAGCTACATCACAGAGGTTTCAGGATAAGCAGGTGGGATACAATGGAACATCCAAGAGCTACTGGAGATGTTTATTTACACATCAAAGAACAATGGCAGAAGCAGCTCCATCCTGGGTAAAGGACATATTAACACCACCAGAGCTGTAGTGGAAAGCTTGAGCTTGATTTTGCAGACTCTGGCATGTGCTCCTCTTAAGGAAGGGGCAGTAGGGAAGTTAAGCCAGAAATTCTCTCATCAAAATACCTTGGGGGGTCAGGGGGCAGCTAGGTGGTGGCCTCCATTGCCCTCTGCAGATACACTTCCTCTCTGGGTGGCCCTGGGCAAATCACCATGATGGTCGAACTGACAAGACGGGCCGTCTGACTGGGGATGTGGGAAGAGAGAGGTTGGCAAGTCAAGCATGCGAGCGTTGTGGTGATGATAAGAAGGTACATGTGGCAGCGGTGACATGAGTGCTGGGGCTGGAGCAGGTATGGGAGTGAGCATGATCACAGCACATAGAAGTGATGGTCAAAGTGGTCTGCAGTGACCTTGTTGTTGTGACAGTGATAATGGGGGTGTTAGGCTAGACTATTGAGCCAGGAGTCAAGAGGACCCGAGTTCAAAACTGATCTCAGAGACTTCCTAGCAATGTGACGCTGGGCAAGTCACTTCCCCCTCCTGGCCTCACTTTTCTCATCCCTAAAATGTGCTAGAAGGAATTGGCAAACCACT
The DNA here is from genome assembly GCF_027887165.1 of Monodelphis domestica. Classification (NCBI taxonomy): domain Eukaryota; kingdom Metazoa; phylum Chordata; class Mammalia; order Didelphimorphia; family Didelphidae; genus Monodelphis; species Monodelphis domestica. Next base: position 70,267,952 of record NC_077235.1, read on the forward strand.
TCAGTATCTTTGCCAAGAAAACCCAAATGAGGTCACAAAGAGTCAGACACAACTGAAAAATGACTGAACAACCACCTCCACCTTGGGCATGAGCTAGTGGATAGAGACCTGTCCATGAAGCTTGAACAAATTAGCTTCTAGGTGGTCCCCCACTGGCCCATGGGCTGCCTTGATTCCTCTCTCCTTACAGTTGCCCAATATAGAGGAAGCATCTTAGCATCCTTCCCTGAATTTCCTCAACCCCTGGCTGAAGCCTAAAATGTTTAGCCTGGGGTCCTCAAGCAGTAGTGGTGGCTGTGGAGGAGAAATGCAAAGATTATTCTGAAATTCCAATTGTCTTCAGGATGTTTTGCAGACTTGGTGCCTCAAGATGGCCTAGGGAAGTGCAGTATTTTAGAGGTGTGCTCAAAACCTCTTTATACTTATAAAAATTATTGAGAACACAGAGACTTTTTCAATGTGGTTTATAGATTAAGATATTTAAAATTTTAGAAATTAAACTGAAAATTTTTAAGATATGCATTTATAAATCAATTTTAAGATAGAATTAATAGGGGGCAGCTAGATGGTTAGGCTAGAGCCAGGCCTGGGGACAGGGAGGTCCTGGGTTCAAATCTAACCTCAGATAGTTCCTAGCTGTGTGACCTTGGGCAAGTCACTCTACCCCCATTGCCTAGTCCTTACTGCTCTTCAGCCTTGAAACCAATACACAGTATTGATTCTATGATGGAAGGTGAGCATTTTTTTTCTTAAAGATGAAATTAACAAGCTCATTATATATTAACATCACGCAAATCACATATTTCTCATGTGAGATAGAGGTAATTAATAAAAGATAAATTAATCATAAGATTGAACCCTATAAATTAATTCCTTTAATTACAGGAAATTGAAAAGCTTCAGCACAGTAAGCATTAATGTTCCTAAGAAGGAAATAGTGGAATGGAAAAAAATATTTGTATTAAACTTGTCTGATAAGGGTTTGGTATCCAAGATGCATACAGATATAGATGTGTGAATGTGTGTGTATGTTGTTGTTCAGTCATATCCAATTCTTCCTGACCCTACAGACCATAGCTATCTATGGGGTTTTCTTGACAAGGATATAGGACCCATTTCCTCCTCCAGTAGATCCTTTTGTCAGGCAAAATCAGTGGTTAAGTGACTTGCCCAGGGTAACATAGCTAGGAAGTGTCTGAGACCACATTTGAACTCAGGACTTCCCTATTCCAGATCCAGTTATATATAATTTTGGCATGTGAACTGAACTAATCGGGGGTTGAAATGCCTTTGTTTTGAATGTATACTCTTATGCCAAAGGGGACTGCCCCCAAATTGGCTTTTTGTCAACCTAGTAATAATTGGTTTTGTTCTTTTTTCCCCTTTTATCCACAAATTATTACAATTTTTAAGTTGATTATGTTTCCATGATCCTTTTGGGGAGACTGGCCTCCCAATAGGATCACAGGGTGTATTTACACACATGTGTATTACACACATGTGTAAATGGAGATTTTGAACCTTTGACTTCATTCCTCAGAAGTCCTTAGTATTTCCCCAAATTCCCTATAATCTCTCCTGTGTCTCCAAGTTGGTGAGATCACGTTATTGGTATGTAACTGGATGTAACCCCTCCCATGCTCTCTCTCTTTTTTTTATTTGACCAGTCTGAGTTCAGGTACTTCCTTTTACTTTAGTTATTAATAAAACATTTAAAATATGTAGTTATTGATTATTAATATGTGCGTATAGATGTCTATAATGTGTGTATGTGTGATGCACATATAAAATACTAAAAATGTATGACTTCATAGCCATTCCCCAATAGATGTCATCAAAGGCTATGAAAATGTTTTCAAAAGAAGAATTGCAAAGTATTCACAACTGCTTGGGGCAGGCCAAAGTGCTCAAAATGACTAATAAGAGAAATACAAATCAAAACAATCCCTGCAAATTGTCAAAGATGCCAAAAAGCAGGAAAAGTCAATATTGGAGGGGTTGTGGAAGGATAGGCACACTAATTACATTGTTGGTGGAACTGTGAAATGGTACCATCACTTTGGAAAGCCATCTGGTATTATGCAAATAAAGTGGCTAAGACATCAATAGCCTTTGAACCAGAGACTCCCATTGCTAGGCTTATGTTCCATGAAAAGAAATTGATAAAAAGAAAACCTTCATATACTTAAAATGGCATTTTTGTGATAGTTACGAACTAAACAAAGTAGATAACCATTGATTGGGGAATGGCTAATAAACTGTGAATGCAATGGAATATTACTGGATTGTGAGAAATATAGTATGCGACAGGTTTGGAGAAACATGGGAAGATTTCTATGAAGTGACACAGAAAAGTAAGAACCAAGCAAACAATATACACTATAATTCATTACAACAATGTAAGTGGAAAACACAATGATACAGCAAAGTGAATACAGCAACATTTTTATAAGTTCAAGCGTGACTCAAATGAAGAGATGAAAAGACTACTTTTGTGGGAGTGAGAAGTCTATACGTTTTGCACATTGCCCAAGTTTGGGGACTTTCTCAATGTAACTGTCAATGGTGCTGATTTTTTTCCTCTTTAAAAAAGGCTATTTATTATATGTGATATATCTTTGGGAAAGGATACTTGAAATCACTGTGATAATGTAAGAAAGAGAAGACATCAATAAAATTTTATTTAAAAAGAAAGGAAAAAATCATTTACATCATTCTTGCAATGGTCTTATGCTGTAAATCTTCTATGTTTTATGTGATGCATTTCAAAATATTATTGTGAAAAAGGTACCCATAGAACATGATACCAAAAAAGGGGAAAGGGCCTGTCTTACAAAAATGAGTCAAATAACAGTAAAGCAGAACAAATTTTAAGAAGAAAACAATACAGAAGGTCACAGCCTTGACCATGGAGTCATCCTAGGTCTTCTCTGCATCAGTTGCCTGGCCCCTGCAGGAGGCTCGCCTTGCTTGCTGCTGGTGAAGCAATCCCCTCTGTCGGGGCTTGAGCATGGCTGGACTAGCACACTGAACTCTTCTTATGGACCGTCATGAACCGCCTCCTGCTTAGAAAGCTTGAATGCTTGCTGTAGGTCCAGAGAACAAGTTTTCCAGTCAGCACCTAGCATTCCCACATGCGGTAAGTTGTCAGGGAGATTACCAGTCAAGATACATTCATGAAGCTCTTCCTGTTTACCAGGCACTGGGCTAAGGTCTGCAGATCAAAGGTGGCCCATACCCAGGGGCTACTATCCCAATAGTGGGTCCCAGAGCCTGGCTGCTTCCTTCCCTTAGGATTGAAAGCTGAGGCTTGAGCTGATGGAGGGAGAGCATCCTAAGGCTGCTGAGCTCACCAGCCCCCAGCAGCAGCATCAATTGATAAGAGTTAGTCATCCTGAATTGGTCAGCTTTTGAAAAGGTATTGAGTAGGGTGGCAGATGATGCCAATGGTGCAAAAGGACCACAATTTCAAAATCCCAAAGTGACCCTGGCCTTCCAGAACCGCCCCCTCCCACCCAAGCCTAGACTTGTGGCCTAAAGTACTCTTTGTCTTCTTCTATGTGGGCAGGTCCTGGGTATTCTAGCCCCTGGCTACAGCCTCTTTCCCAAGCCTCTATGAAAGCAGTAGAAATTGGTGGAAATGGCCATAACTGGTATCTTTCCCAGAGATAGTGTCCCAGAGTCAAAGAGCTGTGACGTGTGTGTGCGTGTGTGTGGCCTCCATAAGAACATTATCTCCCCTATCCTGATGAAAGACGTAACTGCTCTGGCCATTCTGTGTTTTTCAGGTCGACACTCCCAATCCCCCAAATCTCTGCCACAATATCTATTCCTCTGGTACATACAGTCCAAGGAAAAGTAGGTTCAGTTGATGAACTCTAAGTCCAGATTGAAGCCTATCTTTTTTTACTTTATTTTTCTTGCTTTTTTTTAAAATCAAGGTTAATATGAAAAGGTTTTGCCTAACCTCACATGTAGAAGTAATCTACTACTTGCCTTCTCAGTGGATAAGGTAGGGCCAGGAGGAAGGAGAGAATTTGGAACTCAAGATTTCAAAAGTGGTTAAAACATTTTTAAATAAAATAAAACTCTAAAAAGGTACGGTTAAAGTTTAATGACACCCTGGAGCCTGAAAGATATTTGCATCCCTTTTCAGATGGGGCAGGCAACGATTCTATTTCTTGATTCTTTCTTGGTGGTTACCAAATTTTTACATGTTAGTTAAATGCTTTTGCAATTACAGGAAAAAAAGCAGGTTCAGGTATGAAAAATACACGTCCCAAATTAATATCCTTTTGTTGCAGTCCTCAAGATGCTACCCTTCAGCAAGGTATCAGCTTTCATGGGTTCAGTTGCCATTGCAATACAGATGACTCTCAGCAAGATCTGTTTTTCTAGTTCTATTCTCCTCTCTCACATCATAAAGTAACTCGACTTCTCCATTCCATTGGGTCCAAATGAGCACCCTCCTCTTTCTCCCCTGCCCTCACAAAGAAAACAAAATGTCCTCTCATGTCAACTTTCCTCTTACTGTCCCAGGCAAGCCTATGCTCCCAGTTGCACAAGCTCTCCACCTTGGGGTCATCCTCTATCCCTGCTGGGCATTCAGCCAGATGAACTGTTATCCTTGCTTGTGTGAACTTATTTTAGTTTCCCATTTCTGACTTTCCCAGAGGTTGAAGCAAAGAACCAAATAGCATAAACTGAGCATGAATCAATCTTATCTAGTTCCCAGGAACTGGAAGACTGAATCTGAAAGAGGATCTGAAGAACCAGAGATCCAGGCTCAGCTACTCTGGTCGCTCCCAAATACCATGACAAAGATTGAATTTAAGTGTAAATGACTTTTACTCCTTTCCAAGGACATAGTTTAATAAAGATACAATTAGTCCCTGTCACCTGGGGAAAAGCCGAACCACTAAAGTTCTCATAAAGCCAAATGTTTAATCAGGAAAAGAGACAAGTCCTTAGTATTGGGCCTCTACACAGAGCCGAGCGCTAAATACTAGTCAAAACTCGGACTGTGTCTGGGAAGTTCACCATCAGTGATGATTTTCCAAAGATTCGTAGAACTTGGGGACTTCCATACCTTCTGCGGAATTAAGTGCTGTAGAGCAAACGTGCCCTGACAGTTACAAGCAGGCTTGGGAAATGGGCTGTAGCCAGACGCAGGGGCAAGAATTAGGGAATGGGCTAAACTACAGCGGATGCAAAAGGATGGCTTCAGCCAGGTGCTGGTCTTCTGGGCATGGATCTCTGATACAGTGAGGCAAACTTTGAAGACAAAAAGAGTGATGGAGGACTTGAGCATTTCTATCACTCCTAATCAGGACACCGAATGGACGCTTGGTGATCCCTTGTTCAGTCTAAGACAGGTCAGTTTGGGACTTCCCCTAAAGGAACAAAGGCAAACTTGGGGCTCCCCAAAACCCAGCTAACACCCTTAAGAACCTGCATTCACTTCTCAAGCACCCAAAACACCTGGATTTTTTTTTTCAGGTGCAAAACAGATTTTTAATCAAACAGCAATGAAAGAGTGAAGCAGTCTCAAAATGGAGGGTTATTGGCACATGGTGGGCAGGCCCTTGCATGAGAGGGTAGGAAGGTGACAGTTTACCTTCACATCCATGAGGAATCTTGGTGGGAAACATCTAGCCTCCCTTTTGAAAACTGTATATAACTCATGGCTGGTGCATTGTCCCAAATTTCTGTGACTATGACTATCCCTTCTTTCCCCAAGTTCCAAGAAACTCCCATTTTCCCCCTGGTCTCCCTAAAAGTATATGTAGGACTCGGAATTCTGGTTTGGTCTAAATTCCAAGTAAGGTATTACTGTGTGGTGAGTCTTTCAGAGACAATGGTTGTACCAATGCAGTTGGCTGTGATCACTGTCTCCCAGTCCTGATTAAGGGTGTGTTCTTAAAACTACTCTGGTAGTTGAGTTATTTTTCAGGTTAACACTTGCTTCACCATATATTCTTCGGATCATCACACAGCCGCGATTTTAAGGTAACACCTCCTGTGCCCATGTCTGACTTACTGCACCATAGCCTCCCACCCAACACTTCATCCCCCCATGAAGGTGCCAAATCAGTTCTTCCAAAGCACAGAATCTGTCTTTTACCTCCTCAACTCCTGTAAATGCCCTCTTACCTCCAGGATTACGTAGAAAATGTTCCTTTTGGGCTGGGAAAACCCTTCACAGCCTGTTGCCTTCTTTCCTTTCCTGTCTCCTTAGATTTAACTCCCTTCCATTTACTCTTAGCTCCAACCACATCAGCCTTCTTGATCGTTGCCCCAATAGTACTCTACGCTTTTTCCCTGGCTGTCTGAAATGTTCTCCCTCCTTGTCTTGATGTTGTGGCTTCCTTCCTTCAAGTTTTAGTGATAATCATACATTCTGAAAGCGGTCTCTCTCACTTACTCTCCCCTAATGGATCGCCAAGCATCCATTACCCTTTATCTTTATCTTCACTCTTGAGGCATTGCTTCATATACATATATATATGTATATGTATATGAAGCAATGCCTCAAGCCAAATAGGAAGCACTTTAAAAAATACTTGTTGACTGACTGACTTACTAATTGCCTAAAGCTTTCCCATGGGGCTCTTTGGAAGACCCGGAATCTGCTTTGTTCAACACATTCGGTCTGTCCTTGGCTCAGGATACAGACATGCAAGTCAGCTTTGCTGAGGATGCTACTCAGATGCTGAGCAGTGATGCCAGTCTCCTAGATCTTTCCAAGTTGCCTCAAGTAGTCCTGTAGGAAAAGGATGGTGGCAGCAGGAGACAAAGACCAAGGGCCAGGGATAGGACTAGGGTTCAGCTCCTCCTCTCCAACCCTTCCTCTGAAGTCTAGCTGGAATAGCTTCTTCTTTCTACATGATCCTCACACACTCAAGGTGTACCCAAAGCCTTCAACTAATAGAAGCAGACTGATTAGCTGCCCTGGAATGAAGTATCTGGGTTTTTGTCAAAACAAGTGAATAGCTCATGGGGCAGTTAGGTGGCATAGTGGATAGAGTGCTGAGCCTAAAGTCAGGAAGACTCATCTTCAGAAGTTCACATCTGGCTCCAGACACTTACTAGCTGTGTGAGCTAGGCAAGTCACTTAAACCTGTCTGCCTCAGTTCCTCGTCTGTAAAATGAGCTGAAGAAGAAAACTGCAAACCACTCCAGTACCTTTGCCAAGAAAACTCCAAATGAGATCATGAAGAATCAGACATGACTTAACAACAATTAAAAGATGCTCCTTGGAAAGTGAACTATGACAAATCTGAACAGCACACTAAGAAACAGAGACAACACTTTTCCAACAAAGGTCTGTATAGTCAATGCTATGGCTTTTCCGGTAGCAATACTGTGAAGTCTGTGAAGGTGGACTATAAGGAAAGGTGTGTGCCACAGAATTGACACTTTTTCAAATTGTGGTGCTGAAGACTTTTGAGAGTTCCTTGGACTGGATCAAACCAGTCAGTATGGAAATTAATTCAAACTATTTGCTGAAAGGTCAAATAATGAGGATGAAATCTAAATACTTTGGACACATAAGGAGAAGACAGGAGAAGACTCAATGCTGGGAAAGATTGAAGGCAAAGGAAGAAGATAGAAGAGGATGAGATGGATAGACAGTGTCATGGAAATAAAGAATATTAACTTGAATAGACTCCAAGAGAAACAGTCAGTGGGACTAAAGGACTAAGTAAGTGAAGAGTCCATAGATGCTATCAACTGAATAATATATAACAGGTTTAGAATCTTATCACTGACTTTCACTGGGATGGGTTGCCTTAATGGAATGAGTCAATTTATATACCCTTATGTCAAGAAAAAACAAAAGAATCCCTTCCCTACAGTGGCTTTCTTCCAAGTAGAAGAAACAACACTACAAAATCCTAGGTACACCCAGGATGTACATACAGTAGGTAGAAATGCATTAGAGAAGAGAAGGCTGTGACAAGGAAATCACTTTAAAAGACTGATATATATTAATTTAAGGTCGCCAAGGAATTCAGCTATGTAATTCCTAAATGAAAACTCAAGTCAGCAGTCAATCTTTTATGGAGTTTAATTACAAACAGGAGGAAGAAAGGAATTAGAGATAGAGAGAGAGAAAAAGGAGAGAAGGGACCTGCAGCTGATGATAGGGGGTGGGTTGATTCATGGCCCTGGGATCACCAGAAGGTAATGTCTTTGGGGCTAAAGCAGGCCCTTCTAAAACCTGTCAGCTAATCCAACCTAGCATTCTTTAAGGAAAGATGGAAATATTTTAGAGTAAGCTACTTCAGTGTGGTTTGGCATTCCAACTATCAGAAAAGCATCCTTTCCATATAATGACCCAACCAGCCATATTGGATTGCTCTCCAAATAGCCCTTCCTAAACTTTGCAAACTTGACTGTTTTATTACTAGGTTTTCTGATAGGAAGTCCCACTTTTCCAATGTCTGCTGTACTGTTCACGGTAGAGACGTGCTGGAGAAGGAGGGAAAGGCTTTGACTTCAATGCTTGCAGCCCCAAGGACAAGATTGGGGGAAGGGGGAGTTTAATATAGCAATTCTCATATGTATATCTGTGTTTGTTTATGTGTGTGCCTGTGGGTAAAGCAAGCTGTGTGCCTCTCCCTACCTTTATTTACCCTATGGAAACTAAGATAGGAGATAAAATGACACAGATGAGACACAAACAGCAACATGAAAGAATCAATTTGAATGAATGGATGGAAGTACTGTTCACGGTAGAGACGTGCTGGAGAAGGAGGGAAAGGCTTTGACTTCAATGCTTGCAGCCCCAAGGACAAGATTGGGGGAAGGGGGAGTTTAATATAGCAATTCTCATATGTATATCTGTGTTTGTTTATGTGTGTGCCTGTGGGTAAAGCAAGCTGTGTGCCTCTCCCTACCTTTATTTACCCTATGGAAACTAAGATAGGAGATAAAATGACACAGATGAGACACAAACAGCAACATGAAAGAATCAATTTGAATGAATGGATGGAATCGAGGCAATATTAAAACCTCAATATTAAAATCAAATTTTAATTGTAAAAAGTTTTATTGATTGTGTATTTCTAATAACAATTTAAATGCCTTCTATTTAAATGTTATCCACTAATATTTAAAAACATACTATTGATTCTCCAACAGCAGAAAATATAGCACTTGTGATCTATCATGTTAAATCCATGACTTTATGTGATGCATTTTTTATCCTAAGTATTAAATCCTCTTTTGATTTGAATGCTATGATTTCAAAAATTTTAAACGATTACTTATTCTGTCTGGAAAACATAGGGCTTTTCTGATGAACAGGTATGCTTTCTGGAGTGTAAAGAAATTAATTTGGGATGGCAAACTGCAAAGGTGACTGGTTATTGCAAATGGACATATTTGATAAAATACTTGTTTTAATGGAAGAAATTCTTTTAATTGAATTAAAGCCACTCAGAAAGGTAAATAAGGGAAATAGTGGGAAACTCAGTGTAGTATCTTTTAGACTGAGCTAAGTAAACACTTGGGAGATTTTGCACAGTGACATTAATAACTATAAAAAAATCCCAGTTTTCATTAGTTGAAATATGTTTAAAATCTTTATCAGTGGAGTGGGATGCAGGAGAACTCAAAATCCTAGGAGAAACCTCAAGGACTCCTCATCTCAGGAATACAGTGTAGCCAGAGAGAACTATCCCCAATAACCACTGATAAATGGATAAGGCTGTTCTATTTTTGAGATCCACATAGCTCATTAATAAACAACATTCCCAACCTCCTCCCCAGGTCTCTGTCCTTGTATGTCACATGTCACCAGCTTTGCCTGTCAATGTATATAAATTAGATTCACCTATCCCTGGGAAGGCAACCTCCATCTTGCTGCCTGGCCATTCGCCTTTCCTTCTTAATAAATCTTATTTTCTAAAGGTTTGTTGGGGGCCTGGCAATTCTTTAGGTGAGAACTCTCTGCAAATCAGGAAAAACTGCTCCCCCAAAACATCAGAATGTAATTTCCAAAAGTTCCCTCCAGGAAGAAAATTAGGATGTTAATTGGAGCCTCAAAGCAAGGGAGGGTCACTTGACTATTGTAGTCCCTTATGAAGTGTTGAAAATGATCAGGCCTTGTAAAGAATAATGCTGAATACCTGAAAATGTTGAGGGAGCGCTATAATACATTGTTCGAAAGCGTTTTAGTTTACTGTGAGTTTGGAGTGCAGTGAGTGAAAATGCTTAACACGAATTTTGAGATCTATTGTAAAAATAGAAAATTCTTTTCAACTTATATTCTTTTGCCTTCTGGAGTAGGAGAATGTTATGTTATTCTTTGAAAATTGTTTTTACTGTAATTTTCATTTTTAATTATCCCGAAGATGTTACAGAGAACACAATTCGTTCAGTGGAAGAATCAGAAGAAGCAATTCAATTTTTAAAATTTGAGAACACAGACTTCATTTTGGGCTGCCATTTATACTCATTGTTTCTCTGTTATTAACCCATGAGAAGAAACTAGACTATAGAAATCAACTATTGTTCCACATGTGTGTGTGTATATACATATGTGTATATGTATATATCCATAATCAATCAGAATCTTGAAAATCTTGAAAAGATTGCGGTCCCTTCTTCAGATGGAGCACTGGAAAAGTCAGAAAGGGGAAAAGGAGAGCCCTCACATCTAACCAAAGTAGGAAAATTTCCAATCATTTATGTTTCGTTTAGTCTAACTGAATATAGGTCATCTATTTGGAGATTGCTAGCAATTGGTCCAGAGTGCTCTTTTGAGTTCATGTAAATGATCATGTATTCATTATCTGTGTAGAATTGCAAAATAAATATAATTATTTTCTCGCTCTGACGTCAGAAGATTTTAGGAAAGAAGAGTGGAACCTGGTCATTTTTACATTGGTATAGTTGTAACAACACAACATAGTTATAATAAACCCGAAACATGACTGGAGAAATTTGCCAGTTGAGGTTAAATGTTATGCGTATGAAATGGAAAGAAATGCTATGGAATAAAATGGTCTATGATACCAGCAGTCCATGAAGTACCTTTTGAGAGTTAGAGGTGTACTTCTTCTCTTTTTAACATTTACCTAGTTTACTTTACTAAGATGGAAATCTTAGAATAGTGTGTATTAGTACCTACTCAAGATTAGTAAGGGCTAGGCAATGGAAGTTAAGTGACTTGCCCAGGGTCACACAGCTAGGAAGGATCAGAGGTTACATTTGAACCCAGGATCTCCCATCTCTAGGCCTGACTCAAGCCACTGAGCCACCCCGCTATTCCCTATAAGTGTATTTCTGAGTGAATATGTCTTGAGTTGAATTGAAACTCTCCCAGCTGGCTTCCCTAGAATGGAACTTCAGTTTTATACCTGGAAGGCTCTCTACGTGGTTGTACATCATTGCCAACTTCTGCCTGGCATTAATACTCCAAATTAAGGGGGCCCTTTTCCCTTGTTTTAGTCATATACCTCTTTTCTCTTTTCATGGCAATTTTTCTATACTCATGAAAGGTGATAACAGCCATAGACAGGCTAATGTTGAAACATAGAGGAATTACGGAGGCAGGTATGTGGGATTTTTAGTCATTCAAACAATCAAGCAAGCAGATGAATACTGAATTTGACATCTACATGTTACTAGTTAAGAGGACCTGGAGAATATATGAGGTTATAAGAATAATGGGAAAATACCGCAGAAGTTTGTAAAACCAAGGGAATAAATCTATTACTTGCTGAAATTAGTGAGGGGAAACTAGTTGTTAACCCCTCAAAGTAGACATATTGAATGTGATATTAAATTGAGACTAATTCAAAGTGAGCTGAAATACATTTTGAGAAAGGTGGTTAACATAAATGAGACGTCCAATCCATTTGGGCTCAGTTATGGTTGTTAAAATAAGGGTAACTTCATCTTTGTGACTAAAAGGGCATTTTTAGATCTTCAACATCTCATTCTCCGCAAGGGGGAAATGATAGTATTGAATTAGCATCTCATTCTTGACCGAGCGAATTAAGAAGTTTGAAATTCATTTTAATTTTTTGGATTTAATTTTAATTGAGAAATTTTCATTTAATTTATTTTGAACCTTAAATTTTTCATAAAAATCATCTTACCATTCTTATATTGCAATGGTTATCTGGCACGTGCCTGAGCAAGCCCTTTGAAGATTGTTTACTTTCATAATGGGATATTCAGTTAGAATCTTTATTTAGAATTATATGGTAGGATCATTTCTTGCCACAAATAATGATGTATGTCATTGCCATGTTGACTAAACCTATTTGTAGACTTCTTGCCTGCTTATTTCTCCAGTTTAGTATGTATCTATTTTTAAGTTGCTTTAACTATGCAACTACTATGGTATCGTTAGGCAAACTGTTCTCTTAGCAAGTGTAGCACACACGCACACACACACACACACACACAAATACTTACAAGTGGGTTTTAATAAACATAAGAGGTTAATAGTGAGTGTTTACCGTTACCTCTTACTATTCTTCTAAGCACGAATATCAAATGAGTTTAAAGACCATCAGAACATTTCAATCAGTTCAAATACTGACTATAGAACTGTTTAGTCTAATATGTGCATATGAACAAATGCCCAGAGTTCGTCTTTGTTAGCTAAGTAACTAAAGTTAAGAGTTTAAAAAGTTCCGTTGTTGAGAGTACGGTTATGTCTCATGTTTGCTTTTTGAGCAACGGAACTGTTCAAGAATCTGCCTATAGCAAGAGATCCTCCATAGGAAGAAAATGGTCACTTTAGTCTACCTGAGACCCCTCACGACATGAAAGACATGATGGACTGTGGGAAATGGAGGACCTTTTCTGTTGTAAGATCTGCCAGAAAGAGAAGAGTGGCTTCTGCCTGGTAACTGTCAATGCACATTGTCCTCTGTAAGGCACATCAGCTGATGGGAAGTGCTCCAGAGTCCATGTTAGCCCCTTGTCTCCCTCCCACCTTTGATGAAATTAGGGCAACTCTCAGGCTCTCCTGGACACATTGCTTTTGTTCCTTGTTACGGTCAATGCCTGAATCTCCAGGACCACTGAGGGAAATGACAACTTGTCTTCTGAAATCTCCAGATGGACCCTAGTCCCAGACTGAACAATAAACCCTCAAGTAGCTTTCAATCATCCAAGCTCAGCTAAAGACAATCAAAGCCTTAATTACTTGTCCAGATCACCTGCATCTAGGCCTCTCCTGGGCACTTTAGATGTGGCTAGTGCTTCCTTCCCAATCCAGTGGCAGGCCTATGCCCTTCCCACTCTCCAAAAATCTATAAGCATCTTACTTTCTTCAATTCAGTGGAAATTCACGGTAAGTCTTTCCAAGACTGTGCTCATCCCAGAGCTGTTGGCTCTGTGTGGTATCTGAGATCAAAGTCCCCTTTGTTCTGAGTAAACACTTGTTTTGGGGCAGCTAGTGAAGTGGTGAAGTGTATAGAGTGCCTAACTGAGAGTCAGGAAGACCCAAGTTAAAACCTAGCCTCAGACACTTATTAGCCGGGTGACCCTGGGCAAGTCACTTAACCTTGTCTGTCTCCATTCTTCTGCAAAAAGAGCAAAAGAAGGAAATGGCAAACCATTCCAGTGTCATTGCCAAGAAAATCCCAAAAGTAGGGGGGAGACAGAGATAGAGAAAGTAGCTGGCATTATTTCCGATTTACATTATCTCACAAGACCCCACAAAACAGCTACTACTGATATTAGCTTCATTTTATAAGTGAGGACACTGAAACCCAGAGAGATTAAGGGACAGGACTGTGAGAGTTTATTTTTTTATATACTGTATTTTTCCTAAATCTGGATCCTGGATTAGAGAAGCTCCAATCAGTCTATTCCCTTTTACATTTCCTTTATTCTGAGAACTACAAGAAATGTGGCACTCTCCCTCCCCCAAAGAAAACCTGATTAGTAGATAAGGCTCTTTCTGCTGGGTACATGAAAACCCCTACCCTCTGTGGGGGTGAGGAGTTGAGAGACTTAATGGACAATTTCCTCATTAACTATTCATCAATCAGAGATATCTTGGGATGTCCAAGGGAGGGGCTGAATAATGAGTTACCAAGTTACACTTCCTTTGAAGGAACTTTCTTGTCTTTAATTATTGAGAGGATCACAGAACTATTAATTTGTTGATTAAATGCTAGTCTAATCTTTCCTAAAAGCCATTTTCTTGAGTATTTTTCATTGTAACAGGGGTATGATTGCAAAGTTAGGAAGTATCCTAGGTGGCATTCATACACTTTCTCTTGACTTCAAGCAGTGTTCTTTCCCACACTCTCCTAAATACCATAGATTGCCAGCATGCAATAGAACAGGGCCAGTTAGATGGCTCAGTGGGCAGAGCCAGGCCTAGAGACAGGAAGGTCCTGGGTACAAATGTGGCCTAAGACATGTCCTAGCTGTGTGATCCTGGGCAAGGCACTTAATCCCAATTGGAGGGCCCTTACCACTCTTCTGCCTTGGAACTGATACTGAGTATCACTTTTAAGACAGAAAGTAATGGCTATTAAAAATGCTAATTAAAAAAGTGGCAGGCCCCATAAAGAGCACAGTGAGCTAAGGCCATAGAGGAAAGTTAAGTATTTGTTAAACAGCCCCATGGCTCTATCCTAGGCCAAAGAGAGAACAAAGAAAAGCCAGGAGGTCACCTCAGAGCAAATGGTGATTCTCCAATACTAAAAAACCCTGGAAAGTGTAATATCAAAGCTGCTATCAGAGTTGGGGGATGCTAGGGAAGGAAAAAACTGGATGTTTGAAGCTATCAGGGTCCACATTGACCAGCTGGGGTCCACTGACCTGGACTAAACTGCACCCTTAGGAAATGAAAGAATTGGCAATCATAAGAGCTGAGTCACTATCAGTGCTATCCAAAAAAGGCTAAATGTTATACTGATTTCCAAAAATCTAAGAATAATAATATCTCCAAACTATAAGCCAATGAACTTGACTTTGATTATTAACAAAATTGTAGAAGCAGACTAAATAACTAAGATCAAGGAGAAAATACTATAAGAAGCCAAAAAGAAACAATTCTAATATCATGGAGCCACAGTCAGGATAACCCAAGACTACATGAAAGGACAGAAGGGCCTAGAATATGATATTCCAGAAGGCAAAGGACTTAAACCAAGAATCACTTACCCAGCAAAACTGAGCATAATCCATCGGGGGGGGGGGGGGGAGGAGGGAATAGATGTTCAATTAAATAGAGGACTTTCAAATATTCTTGATAAAAAAAAAATAAAAAAGCTGAATGGAAAATCTGGTTGTCAAATACAAGACTCAAGAAAAGCATCAAAAGATAACAGGAAAGAGAAATCAAAAGATATTCACTAAGGTTAAATAAACTGTTTATATCCCTACATGGGGAGATGATTCTTATAACTCCTAAGAACTTTGTAATTATTAGGGTAGTTAGAATGAGTTAGAATAGACAGAGTGTGAATTAAATAAGCTAGAATATCTGAAAAAAATTAAGGCATGAGGAAATGGAATGCATTGGGAGAAGTAGGGAGGGAAAAGAGAAGAGGGGTAAATTATCTCATGTAAAAGAGGCATGAAAGAGCTTTTACAGTAGAGGGGAAGATGAGGGAGATGGTGGGGAGGGGAGCACATGAACCTTACTCTTATTGGAATTGGCTCAATGAAGGAAAAACATACACAATTGATTGGGTACAGAAATCTATTAAGATAGTAGGAAGGGAAGAGGAAAAGAGAAGTGTGATGGGGCTGATAAAATAGGACAAACTGGGGGAGGGGATGATCAAAAATTAAACAAGGGGTAATAGGATGATGAATAATGCATAGTAATCATAATGGTACAAAACTTTTTTACAAGCCTCTTTATTAAAGCCCTCATTTCTCAAATACATAGAGAAATGAGTCAAAATACATGATTACAAGCCATTCCCCAATTGACAAATGCTTCTGAGACAAAGTAAATAAAGCTGTCTATAATCATTCAAAAAATGCTTGAAATTACTATTAATTAGACAAATGCAAATTCACACCATATCTTAAACTGTACTGTATATCAGTAATCATCAAAACAATCTGGTATTGGCTAAGAAATAGAAGGGTGGATCAATGGAAGTTTTGGGATAAATGACCTCAGCAATCTGGTGTTTGATAAACCCAAAGATCCCAACTTTGGGGATAAGAACTCACTATTTGACAAAAATTGCTGGGAAAATTATAAAACAGTATGTCAAAAATTAGGTTTAGATCAATATCTCAAATTCATATGCCTTCAAGATAAGGTCAAAATGGGTAAATAATTTAAACATAAATAGTGATATTATAAATTGGGGGAACAGTGAATCATTTACATGTCAGATCTATGGAGAAAGGAAGAATTTATGGCCAAACAAGAGATAGAGAACATTACAAGATGTAAAATGAATAATTTTGATTACATTAAATTTAAAAGTTTTTGTACAAACAAAATCAACACAACCAAGATTAGACGGGAAACCAACTGGAAAAATATTTATAACAAATTTCTCTGATAAAGGTCTCTCTTCTCAAATATATAAAGAACTGAGTCAAATTTATAAGAATCCAAGTCATTCTCCAATTGATAAATGATCAAAGCATATGAATAGGCAGTTTTCAGATAAAGAAATCAAAGCTATCAATAATCATATGAAAAAGCATTCTAAATCCCTCTTGATTAGAGAAATGCAAATTAAAACAACTCTGAGGTACTGCCTCACACCTATCATATTAACTGATCCAAGATTCTGGAGGACAATTTGGAATTATGCCCAAAGTAGTACAAGAGTGCATATCCTTTGATCTACTACTAGGTTTGTATCCCAAAGAGTTAAAAAAAAAATGGGAAAGGACATGTATGTACAAAAATATTTATAGTTGCTCTCTTTGTGGTGGCAAAGAATTAGAAACTAAAGGGATGTCCTTCAACTGGGGAATGGCTGAACAAATTGTGGTATATGATGGTGATGGAATTCTATTGTTCCATAAGGAATGAAGAACAGGATAATTTCAGAAAGACCTATTTGAACTGATGCAATGAAATAAGCAGAACCAGGAAAATATTGTACACAGCAACAGCAATATTATAGAATGATCAAATGTGATAGACTTTGCTACTAATAGCAATACGGTGGTCCAGGGCAATTCTAAGGGACTTATGAAAAAGAATGCTCTCCACCTCCAGAGAAAGAACTGTTGGAGTAAGAATGCAGATGGAAGCATATGATTTATCACTTGTTTATTTAGGTATATGTTTTAAGGTTTTGGTTTTATCACTTACAAAAATGAATATTATGGAAATGTTATGGATGATAATATATGTATAACTCAGATTGAATTGCTTGTCAGCTTCAGAGGGGGAAGGGAGATAATTTGGATTATATAACCTCAGAAAACTCATGTGGAAATTTGTTATTAAAATTTAAAAATTAAAAGAAATGCAAATTAAAGTAACTCTGAGGTACCACCGCACTCCTATTAGATTACCTATTATGACAGAGAAGGAAAAGGATAGATATTGGAGGGCATGAAGGAAAAGTGAGACACTAATGCGCTGTTGAGGTAATTGTAAACTAATTCAATTATTCTGGAGAGCAATTTTGAACTACACCTTAAGAGCTATAAAACAGTCCTTTGACTCATCATTACTATTACTAGGTTTATATCCCAAAGAGATAAAAAACAAAAAGAGGAAGGACCTATATTTGAAAAATATTTAAAGCAGCTCTTTTTTGAGGGAGCAAAGAATTGGAAAGTAAGGGGATACCCATCACTTGGGGAATGGTTGAGTAAGTAATAATATATGATTGTAATGGAATACTATTTTTCTGAAAGAAATGATGAGCAGGAGCCCAGAAAGACCTGAAAAGACTTACAGGAACTGATGCATAGTGAAATAAGCAGAACCAGGAGAACATTGTACATAGAGACAAGAGTATTATATGACAAACAACTATAAATAACTTTGCTATTCCCAGCAATACAAGATCTAAAACAATTCTAAAGGACTCATCATTTTTAAAAAATGCCATCTGCTTCCAGAGAAAGAACTTGATGGAATATAAATCCAGACCAAAGCAAATTTTCTTCACTTGGTTTTTTTCGTTGTTCTTGGAGTTTCCTTCCACAAAACAATTAATATGGAAAATTGTTTTACATGATTATACATGTAAGATCAGTATCAGATTGCTTACCTTCTTTCTGGGAAGGGGGAGGAGAGGAAAGAGGGAAGAAAGGAATTTGAGACTCAAAGTTCTTTATAAAGTGTTGGAAATTGTCTTTAGTCTTAAAAAAGAATTGGAAACAAAGTAGATGTCCTCCATTGGAGAATGGCCACACATTGTAGTACATGAATGTAATGGAATATTGCTGTGATATAAGAAATGATGAATGTGATAAATACAGAAGCCAGGAAAGATCTGGATGAACTGATGTAGAGTGAAGCAAGAAGCCAAGAAAACAGTATACACGACTACAACAATGTAAATAAAAAGAATAGTGCACCAAAAAATGAAAAGCAAATAAAACAAAATTATAGAGATCAGGCAGGATTTGAAAAGAAATGAGAAGACTCTCCTAACTCACCTCATAGAAGGACTTCTACAATTAATGTTTTCATTCTTTTTCAATGTACTGATCCATTATGCTGACTTTTTTTCTCTAAAAATACTTGTTTTATGAGATGGTTCTCTGGGGAGGAGAGAGATCAGATATTGGTCACAGTCTAATTTCTGCCAGGATCCTTTGAAAGGCCATGAGGAAAAGCTATGCTTGATTATTGTGGCCAAGGGGACTTCATTTCCCAGCATTCTTTACTCTTCCCAGGGGTCCCTTGTCTTGCACCCCTGTGTTGTGCCCTGGCATGGGTTTGTTTATAAATTTGAAAGAAACCCACACTGCAGGGTTTTTGGCTTTAGCTCAAGCATGGCAGGTGTGGGTCTCTGGCTCTTTGCTCTGCTCACTCAGCTGAAGGAACCCCTTTCTCTCTCACTTTGTTGTTATTAAGTCCTATAAATTTAAAGTCTTGGAGTGTTCATTCATTTTTAGTCTTACAATATAGATATTGGCCTTTTCTCCATCTTCCTCCTTGACCACTCTGTGGCCTTTGCTCTGGTTGATTTTGATCTCTCTATTTTGATATTCTCTTCTCTTTAGGGTTTCTTGAATACTATTCTCTCCTGATTCTCCCTCTACTTTTCCAATCCCTCCTTCTTTGTCTCCTTTGCTGGTTCTTCCTCCAGATCACACCCTTGAAACATAAATGTCCCTTAGGGTTCTGTCATGGGCCCCCTTAACTTTTCCCTCTAAACTACTTCCCTTGGAGGGGGGTGCAGCTGGGTAGCTCAGTGGATTGAGAGTCAGGCCCAGAGATGGGGAGTACTGAGTTCAAATGTAGCATCAGACACTTCCTACCTATATGACCCTGGACAAGTCACTTAACCCCCATTGCCTAACTTTACCACTCTTCTGCCTTAGAATACATAGTACTAATTCTAAGATGGAAGGTAAGGGCGTAAAATTAAATAAATAAGCAAAAAATAAACTACTTCCTTTGGAGAATCTCATCAGTTTCTATGGATTTAATGACCATCTCTATACTGATGATTCTCAAATCTACGTTTCCTGCCCCAGTTCTCTCCAATCTCATGTCTCCAACCACCTTTTTTTAATTTTTAAATTTTATTTAGTCAATTTAGAATATTTTTCCTTGGTTACAAGGGTCATGTTCTTTCCCTCCCCTTCCCCATCCCTCCCATAGCCAACACGCAATTCCATTGGGTTTTACATGTATCCTTGATCAAAACCTCTTTCCATACTGTTATGTTTGCACTAGGATTTAGAGGCTACATCCCCAATCATATCCCCCTTGACCCATGTGATAAAGCAGTGGTTTTTCTTCTGGGTTTCTATTCCCATAGTCTTCCTCTGGATGTGGATAGTGTTCTTTCTCCTAAGTCCCTCCGAATTGTTCAGGATCACTGCACTACTAGAGAGGTCCATTACCTTTGATTGTACCACAGTGTATCAGTCTCTGTGTACAAAGCTCTGCATCAATTCCTGGAGGTCATTCCAGTCTCCATGGAATTCCTCCACTTTATTATTCCTTTGAGCACAATAGTATTCCATCACCAACATATACCACAATGTGTTCAGCCATTCCCCACCTGAAGGGCATCCCCATATTTTCCAATTTTTGGCCACCACAAAGAGCGCAGCTATGGATATTTTTGTACAAGGCTTTTTCTTATAATCTCTTTGGGGTATAAACCCAGCAGTGCTATGGCTGGATCAAAGGGCAGTCTTTTAGCGCCCTTTGGGCATAGTTCCAAATTGCCCTCCAGAATGGTTGGATCCATTCACAACTCCACCAACAATGCATTAGTGTCCCAATTTTGCCACATCTCTTCCAGCATTCATTACTTTCCTTTGCTGTAATGTTAGCCAATCTGCTGGGTGTGAGGTCCAACCACCTTTAATTGTCTATCCAGTGGAAATTTAAACTCAATATATCTATAATGGAATTCATTATCTTTCCCCCTAAACCTTCTCCCCTCCTACCTTCCATATTACTAGAGGGCAACATGCACTCTCCCAATCTTTCAATCTATTTATCCTAGATTCTTCACTATCTCTCATCCCTCCTATCCAAGCTGTTGGCAAGACCTACTATTAATTCAACCTTTTCAGCATCTCTCAAATATACCTCTTCCTCACCTTGGACACTTCCACTTCTTAATACAAAAGCCTTCATTACTTCATGCCTGAAATAGCTGCTGGTGGGTCTGTCAGCCTTAAGTACCTCCCCACTCCAATCCATCATAAGTGATTTTCTTATCAGGTCTGATCATATCACCTCCTACTCAATAAAAATTCCAGCAGCTCCCTATTGCTTCCAGGATTAAATACAACATGCTCAATTGGGCATTCAAAGCCCTTAATCACCTAGCCCCCTCCTATCTTTCCAGTTTTCTTATACCTTACTCTGAAATGTACTCTAGTAACACTGGCTCCCTGGCTGTTCTGTTTCTGTTTTCTTCCCTCTGCTTTGACTACTGACCTCCCTAGTTTCCTTTAAGTCCCAACTAAAATTCCATCATTTATAGAAAGCATTCTCCAAGTCCCTCAATACTTTTCCCCCTCCATTATTTCCTATTTATCCTATGTATAGCTTGTCTTGTATATAATTGTTTTTGCATGCTGTCTCCGTCCTTTATGTTGTAAGCTCCTTAAGGGCACAGACCTTTCTTCCTTCCTTTAATACATGTAGCTGAGTGAGGTTAAAATATTGATTTCTGTCTATTCCCCCCCCCCAACTGTTGCTTTGATTACGTATGTCAAACTATATGACAAAGTAGCAATTACCAAAACAATTGGTTACTGGCTCAGAAATAGAGGGGCAGATCAATGGAACAGATTAGGTACATAATGTACAGAAGCAAAAATTAGAATAGTAAGCTAGTCTTTGATAAACCCAAAGATCCCAGTTATTGGGGATAGAAATCACTATTTGGCACTATTGGGAAAAGTGGAAATTAGAGAGTTATAGACCAGCATTTCACAGTATATACCCAGATAAACTCGAAAATGGGAACATGATTTATACCTAAAGGGTGATATTGTAAGCAAATTAGTGTACCATGGAACAAATTATCTGTCAGATAAATGGATAGGGGAAGAGTTAATGACCAAATGAGAGGCAGATTCATAGGAGGCAAAACTGACCATTTTGGTTGCATAAAATTAAAAGTTTTTGCACAAACAAAATCAATCTACCTAAAGAGAGAAGAAAGCAGGAATTTGGGGAAAATATTTGCAATAATTTTCTCTGATAAAGGTTTCATGATTAAAATATATAGGTAATTGAGTCTTATTTGGCAGAATATGAGCCATTTCCCAATTAATAATCAATGGATGCGAAGAGGCAGTTTTCATAGGAAAAACTCAGAGCTATCAAAGCCACATGGAAAAATGTTCTAACTCACTTAGAATGAGAGAAATGCAAATTGAAAGGTAACTAGGTGGGTACAATGGATAAAGTGCTGGATCTAAAGTCAGAAAGACTCATTTTCAGGAGTTCAAATCTGGCCTCAGACACTTACTAGCTGTGTGACCCTACAGAGGTCACTTAACCCTGTTCCTCTTCTGTAAAACAAGCTGGAGAAGAAGTGGCAAGCCCCTCCACTATTTTTTGCAAGAAAACTCCAAATGGGGTAACAAAGAGTCAAAACAAAGGAACAATAATAAAAACAATTCTGAGAAACCACCTCACACCCATCAGATTGGCTAAGATGACAAAAAAAAAAGAAAAATGACAAAATGCTGGAGAGGATGTGGGACAATAGGGACACTAATACAATGCATTTTGGACTGAAGTGTGAAGTAGTCCAAATAGTCAGGAAAATAATCTGAAATTATGTCCAAAGAACTATTAAATTGTATATACCCTTTCACCTAGCATTACTAGGTCTGTACCCCAGAGATCAACAAAAGAAAAGGACCTCTATGTACTATAATATTTATAGCAGTTCTTTTTGTAGTGGCAAAAGATTGGAAACTGAGGGGATGCCCAACATTAGGGAATGCCTGAAAAAATTATGTGTGTGTGTGTGTGTGTGTGTACATACTACATATATATGGAATATAATGACAGAATACTGAAAGAGGTGCAGCTAGGTGGCTCACTGGATAGAGAACCAGATCTGGAATCAGAAGGTATTGGGTTCAAATCTGGCCTCAGACATTTCCTAGCTGTATGACCTTGGGCAAATCACTTAATTACAACTGCTTAACCCTTAATCCTTACCTTGGAACCTTATTCATTCTAAGACAGAAGGGAGGAAGGGAGGGAAGGAGGGAGGGAGGGAGGGAGGGAGGGAGGGAGGGAAGGAGGGAAGGAGGGAAGGAAGGAAGGAAGGAAGGAAGGAAGGAAGGAAGGAAGGAAGGAAGGAAGGAAGGAAGGAAGGAAGGAAGGAAGGAAGGAAGGAAGGAAGGAAGGAAGGAAGGAAGGAAGGAAGGAAGGAAGGAAGGAAGGAAGGAAGGAAGGAGGCAGGAAGGAAGATTAGAAATTCTGTAGATTAAAAAGCTGAGTGAAGCATTCAAGAGTAGTTTGAAGAATATTTTCTTTTTTTCTTTCATACCTCTCCATTCCTTCAGTCCTTCTCTCTCTCTCTCTCTCTCTCTCTCTCTCTCTCTCTCTCTCTCTCTCTCTCTCTCTCACTCTCTCTCACACACACACACACAGTACAGATGATATAAGAGTTTGTTTCACATAACTATACATATTTGTAAAGGTTTTTGTTATTCTCGCCCTTGGAAAAAATGGGGAAATAGATTGGAACTGAAAATAAAAATAAAATTGAATTTTTAAAAACGAGAGAAAAAATCCAACTTACAACAACATAGAGGGAAATGAGAAGAATCAGGAGAACAATTTGGATAACAAATACAATAATGTAAAAGAAAGCAATTTTAAAAGATTATAGAACTTGGATCAATACAGTGACCAATCATGCCTGGTCAATAACCATATCACTTACCTTTTGATAGAGAAGTGAGGGACTAAATGTGCAGAATGAAACAGGAATTTCCAAGCACGGTCAATGTGTCGTTTTATTTTGTGAGTTAATGGGGAAAGAAGAAAGAAAGAGAGAGAGAGAGAGAGAGAGAGAGAGAGAGAGAGAGAGAGAGAGAGAGAGAGAGAGAGAGAAGGGAGGGAGGGAGGGAAGAAAAGAGAGAGGGAGGGAGGGAGGGAGGGAAGAAAGAGAGAGAGAGAGAGGGAGGGAGGGAGGAAGGAGAAAGAAAGAAAGAAAGAAAGAAAGAAAGAAAGAAAGAAAGAAAGAAAGAAAGAAAGAAAGCATCAATTATTTTTACAGTACACAAAAATGAAGTGTTTCAGAAGAGAATGAAAAAGGGCAAGTTTGTTAGTACTATTGTTAAAGTTAATAAATACTTAAAAAACAATGGAAAGAAAGTTCAAGGTTCCATATACCCTTGTTTTTTGTTCCTTTGATATTAGAATGTTCATATTTGTTTGTGATTGTTAAATTCATATAAAAAAGCAAATTTGGCACAGTGGATTGATTAGTGTCAGGCTTAGAGTGGGGAGAATCTGGGTTCAACGCCTGTGTAGCCTTGGGCAAGTCATTTAACTTCCAGTGCCTAGACCTCATCCTGCTGTTTTCAAGTTGTAACTAGGACAGAATAAATCACACCTCCTATGACTAGGACAACTTTTTGAAATCTACTCCCCACTCGGTCCTGACTGTTAACCAGTGTTACCAGTCAAACATCTTTTTCATTGAGTTACCCTCTCCATGGCTAGCACTGGCTCTAGTGAGGAAAGTGACCTGTCATTAAGAATGTGCTTTGCTGGCTATGATGGATTTTTACAGAAAGTAGATTATCCACTTTAGAATCCCATGTTAAGTCTCCTAGAGTGAGCGTGTCCTCACTGGCTCTCCCAATCTTTGAGAGCTTAAGACCTGGGACATCTGGGAACTCAGGATCATCTCTTGCCCTCTCATTGTCCTCATTTGTAAACTGAGGAAACTGAGACTTTGGAATGTGAAGTGATTTTCCCAATGACTCACAGATGGCAAACAGCTGAGGTGGGATTTGATTCTGTGATGTTCTGACTTGCCCAACATAACCCTCAAGCTGTCCTCACCCATCCCCAGCCCATTTTGTCCCTTTTTCCTTTGGGCCATCCTCAATCCTTTTTCTAGAAGAACAAACCGTGGTTCAGCACATGAGCCAAGGGTTCTCTCTAGAAAATCCTTTGGTATGTGGTTACTATTTTCTTCTTTGTGTCCCCCAAACAGGAAGACAGTCTCTTGAGGCCAAGGACAGCCATTTTTGTCTTGGCATCCCCCTTCCCAGAGCAACGTGCTGGGGCTAAAGAGCCTCAATTGTGTTCCTAAAGTGTGAGGAGAAATCCTCAGGCAAGAGGGTGGAGGCAAATGCAGACAGTAAGGAGAGCAGAGAGAAGATGGAGGGCCAGTGCTTAGAAGGGCCAGTTGGGGAACTTGGTGAAAAGAAGGTTTACTGGCAAGACATCTAGTTGTTTCTAGCTGGCTGTCCTACGTTGGGGCTCTGTTGCTTCTCCAGCGCACCCCAAGCCTTCTCCACTTTCCCAGCTTCCTTGTGTGACCTTTGTTCATCGCCATTTTTCACATGTCTGTCCCCCACTTAGTTCAATGCGTGGCATTAAGTGGCAATTAATGTTAACTGACCGAGAGACAGCACCTACCCCCACTGAGTGCTGAAGACCAAAACAGGGAATTTGGAGCAAGCCTTGGAAATCTCAAATCCCTGGAAGCCTGTGAAGCATTACTACTTGCAATGGGGCAAGTCATTTCCAGCTCGGGGTCTCGGTTTCCCTAATTGGACAAACTGATGAGTTTATTTTGGAATTAGAAAACAAACTGACTTTCAGGCCCAAATGTTCTCCCTCCCTCCACCTCCATACATCGAGAAAGCAAGAAAAGACGCCCATCAGACACGGGAAATCATGCCAACATTTCCACATGAGCCACATTGCAAGAAAAGGACTTAAACAGTGTAAAACATAAGGGAAATGTTTCAATCTTCTGGGAGGGAGATCCGCACTTTTCATTGCAGCCCACGGAAAGGGCCCAGAACCACTGTAATGACCAGCAGTCTTTCCCAGGTGACTCTCCTCACATTATCGCTGCAGCTGAGCACAAGGCTTCCTCTGAGCTTCCCCAGAAACCCGCCCCTCCTCAAGCACAACACTCCTCCTCCACGTGCCCAGCCCCCCCCCCCCCCACTTGGACGGCCATTCCCCAATTGACTGGGGTCCCCTCCAGAGGATCGCCCCCTCTTTAGAGCTCCAAACGGCCCCGGAACAGCCCGATCTGGCCTCGGCCACTGCCTCCCTTCGCTGGGCCTCACTTTCCTCTTCCTAGGAGATGGAGAAGATACGATTTGCAAGACAACTTACAGAGGCGCCAAATCCGTAGAAGAGACCAGTCCCGGGAGTCT
>NC_077235.1:70953971-70957091 GCF_027887165.1 Monodelphis domestica
CCTTCCATTCTTCCTTCCTTCCTTCCTTCCTTCCTTCCTTCCTTCCTTCCTTCCTTCCTTCCTTCCTTCCTTCCTTCCTTCCTTCCTTCCTTCCCTCCATCCTTCCTTCCTTCCTCCCTTCCTCCCTCCCTCCCTCCCTTCCTTCCTTCTTCCTTCCTTCCTTCCTTCCTTCCTTCCTTCCTTCCTTCCTTCCTTCCTTCCTTCCTTCCTTCCTTCGTTCCTCCCTTCGTTCCTCCCTTCCTTCCTTCCTCCCTCCCTCCCTTCCACCTTCCCTTCCTCCCTCTCTCCCTCCCTCACTCCTTGCTTCCTTCCTTCCATTCTTCCTTCCTTCCTTCCTTCCTTCCTTCCTTCCTTCCTTCCTTCCTTCCTTCCTTCCTTCCTTCCTTCCTTCCTTCCTTCCTCCCTCCCTCCCTCCCTCCTTCCTTCCTTGCTTCCTTCCTTCTTTCCTTCCTTCCTTCCTCCATCCCTTCCTTCCTCCCTCTCTCCCTCCTTCTCTCCTTCCCTCCTTCCTTCCTTCCTTCCTTCCTTCCTTCCTTCCTTCCTTCCTTCCTTCCTTCCTTCCTTCCTTCCTTCCTTCCTGCCTACCTGCCTTCCTGCCTTTCCTGCCTTCCATCCTTCCATCATTCCTTTTTCATTCCTTTCTTTCATGCCATCTTTACTTTCTCCTTACTCTCTGCTATTGTTCCTTTTTTCATTCCATTTTTCTTTCTTCCTTTTCTTCCATCTTTCCTTCATTCCATTCATTCCCTTTGTTCCTTCTTTCTCTTCTTTCTTTTTCGTCATTCCTTCCTTCTTTTCTTTTGCTTTCATTCTTCTTTTTTCTTTACTTTTTCCTTCTTACATTCCTCTCATTCTTTCTCTTTCTTACTTATCTTCCTTTCTTTTTCATCCCTTCCTTCAATTCTTACATCCCTCTTTCTTCATTCCATTCATTCTTTCTGTTCCTTCCATTCTCTTTCTTTCTTTTTCTTCATTCCTTCCTTCATTTATATTTCTTTCATTTTTCCTTTTTCTTTACTTTTTTCTTCATTCCTCTCATTCTTTCTCTTTCTTCCTTTCCTTTCATTCTTCTTCCTTGTTTCCTTTCATTCGTACGTCTCTCATTCTTTCTTCATTCCTTTCATTCTTTCTGTTCCTTCCATTCACTTTCTTTCTTTTTCGTCATACCTTCCTTCTCTTCTTTTGCTTTCATTCTTCGTTTTTTTTTACTTTTTCGTTCTTACATTCCTCTCATTCTTTCTCATTCTTCCTTTCCTTTCATTCCTCTTCCTTGCTTCCTATCATTCTTAAGTCTCTCATTCCTTCTTCATTCCATTCATTCTTTCTGTTCCTTCCATTCTTTTTCTTCATTCCTTCCTCCATTTCTATTTTCTTTCATCTCCTGTTTCCTTACTAATTCCTTCATCCGCTCATTCTTTCTTGTTCTTCCTTTCCTTTCATTATTCTTCCTTGCTTCCTTTCATTCGTATGTCTCTCATTCTTTCTTCATTCCATTCATTCTTTTTCATCCTTCCATTCTTTTTCTTCAGTCCTTTCTTCATTTCTATTTCTTTCATTCTTCCTTATTCTTTACTTTTTTATTCATTCCTCTCATTTTTTCTCTTTCTTCCTTTCCTTTCATTCCTCTTCCTTGCTTCCTATCATTCTTATGTCTCTCATTCTTTATTCATTCCATTCATTCTTTCTGTTCCTTCCAATCTTTTTTCTTCATTCCTTCATTTCTATTTTTTCATTCTTCCTGTTTCCTTACTAATTCCTTCATCCTCTCATTCTTTCTCTATCTTCCTTTACTTTCATTCTTCTTCCTTGCTTCCCTTCATTTGTATGTCTCTCATTCTTTCTTCATTCCATTCATTCTTCTGTTCCTTCCATTCTCTTTCTTTCTTTTTCTTCATTCCTTCCTTCATTTCTATTTCTTTCATTCTTCCTTTTTCTTTACTTTTTCTTCATTCCTCTCATTCTTTCTCTTTCTTCCTTTCCTTCCTTCCTTCCTTCCTCCTTTCCTTCCTACTTCCCTTCCTCCCTCTCTCCCTCCCTCACTGCTTCCTTCCTTCCTACCTTCCTTCCTTCCTTCCTTCCTTCCTTCCTTCCTTCCTTCCTTCCTTCCTTCCTTCCTTCCTTTCTTCCTTCCTTCCTTCCTTCCTTCCTTCCTTCCTTCCTTCCTTCCTTCCTCCCATCCTTCCTGCCTTCCTTCCTTCCTGCCTTCCTGCCTTCCTGCCTTCCTGCCTTCCTGCCTTCCTTCCTCACTCCGTTCCTCCCTCCCTCCCTCCCTTCCTTCCTTCCTTCCTCCTTCCTTCCTTCCTTCCTTCCTTCCTTCCTTCCTTCCTTCCTTCCTTCCTTCCTTCCTTCCTTCCTTCCTTCCTTCCTTCCTCCCTCCCTTCCTTCCACCCTTCCTCCCTTCCTCCCTTCCTTCCTTCCTTCCTTCCTTCCTTCCTTCCTTCCTTCCTTCCTTCCTTCCTTCCTTCCTTCCTTCCTCCCTCCCTCCCTTCCACCTTCCCTTCCTCCCTCTCTCCCTCCCTCACTCCTTGCTTCCTTCCTTCCATTCGCCCTTCCATTCTTCCTTCCTTCCTTCCTTCCTTCCTTCCATTCGTCCTTCCATTCTTCCTTCCTTCCTTCCTTCCTTCCTTCCTTCCTTCCTTCCTTCCTTCCTTCCTTCCTTCCTTCCTTCCTTCCTTCCTTCCTTCCTTCCTTCCTTCCTTCTTCCTTCCTTCTTTCCTTCCTTCCTCCCTCCCTCCCTCCCTCCCTCCTTCCTTCCTTGCTTCCTTCCTTCTTTCCTTCCTTCCTTCCTCCGTCCCTTCCTTCCTCCCTCTCTCCCTCCTTCTCTCCTTCCCTCCTTCCTTCCTTCCTTCCTTCCTTCCTTCCTTCCTTCCTTCCTTCCTTCCTTCCTTCTTCCTTCCTTCCGTCCTTCCTTCTCTTCCTTCCTTCCTTCCTTCCTTCCTTCCTTCCTTCCTTCCTTCCTGCCTTCCTGCCTTCCTGCCTACCTGCCTTCCTGCCTTCCTGCCTTCCTTCCTTCCATCCTTCCATCATTCCTTTTTCATTCCTTTCTTTCATGCCATCTTTACCTTCTCCTTACTCTCTGCTATTGTTCCTTTTTTCATTCCATTTTTCTTTCTTCCTTTT